>NC_142461.1:106170000-106367500 GCF_049115385.1 Moschus berezovskii
ATCTGTAAAATGATGAAAGTGGATGAGATGAGGCATAAAGAACTTCATCACACAAAAATCTGTGACTTCCTTATTCTTGCTTAACAGTGTAAAGACATATAGTATTATAATAGAAACACTAAATTCATGACACTGTACTTTTGAAATTCTGAAGCAGAGTCAGAGAAGAGTGTCTGGTGCAGAAGGAAAACATTATGTTTCTTTTCAGATGCTTCTCCATCTTGATGAGCGGCACAAATGCGTCACAACTCCATTGTGGTCATTTCATTTGTGGCTTCTATGGCATCAAATACTCAACCTTCTCTCAACAGACTTAGCAAACTCACCTAGGTTACTTACCCATATGACATCTTAGTACATTTCACTTCACTCTGGGAAAAATGCTGATTAATCAACTGAAAAACTGCGTTTGTGTTAGCACCTGAAATTATACAGATGTGGAGCAGGGCAAAACAGATTGAAAAAGTATATGCCCAATAAATGAAAGCGAACACAGCACATTTAATTTACATCTGTCCATTCTTTAAATCTATTAGCTACCAACTGTGGTAGGTGGCAGAAAGATATCACCAATATATGTAATGACAGAACATGATTTTAATATCATACAGCAACTAAAAACACTTGAGAAAAGGATGACTATGACCCAGTTGTCAAAAGTATGAGTGCTAACTGCACATTGTTTAATTGATTTTATTTTTTTAAAATTAATTTCTTTACTTTTTATTATTAGTCATGTATGGCAGCATTAAAATTTACATAAAGGTGAGGATAGCACATGATCTTTATATGTCATCTTATTAAAATGAAGCTATTTTTAATACTTTCAAAAGGCCTATCAGAAAACACAGTTTATTTCCTCAAAGTATATTTTGTCAGTTTCAAGTACAATTTTTGCATTCATATTCTTTTATGAATTTTAATGGAGACACTTAAATTGTAATTATTCCTCTCAGCTCAAATGCAGGTAACAAATGGAATTCAATCAGTGTTTGCGCATAATGACCATCATTAAGAGAGAAATAATAATGACATTCTCTCTGCATTAAACTTGCAGACTCTTTACACAATGATCTGAATTCCATTATTGATCTCCATGGAGATATGCAATTGTCACCTATTCTGCATAATATCTGAATGTTAAATACATTTGTTTGGAACAAATATTTTAATGAATACAGTCAGTTCCACTTAATTAACTATCTGATAACTGAATATTTTTACTTAATAATTCAACTTGGAACATCAAAATTGTTCTAATTTTTATTCAAATGCACTTGAGATTAGTCATAGATATTCATGTGAATGTTCATAAAATGTATGTGGAGTTTAAAATCCCCCTTGGCTTTCTTTAAAGTACATCCATTAGAGGGACAGTAGAAAGGCATTTTTCATGTTTCAAGTAATTTTTCCCCTCAGTGTTGTTTAAAATAACCTCCTAGAAGCTTACTTGTGAAATGTGTTTTCTGATCAGAATCCTTTTGCCATCTAACTTCCTTTTATCATAGAATTGTTCATAAGAATGCCACTATTCATATTTACTTACATACATACATTTTTAATGTGGACATTTGGTTTGGGCAACAAAATATGAATTAAATATTGAATTCACTTGTGAAGAAAGCTCCAAGAAAGTCATCATTGGTGACTGTTTAGCCCATTGTATTTTAAGAGAATCCAAAATAATATTTGTAATGATAGTAATAATAAACACTATGAAAAATGATGATTCATTATTTTGGTTTTGGATGAAGTGTTACAGACCAACATCAACACACTGTCTTTAGGTGATGTGCTATCATTTAGTACCACAAATATTTGCTGAGCACCCACTGCGAGTCCACCATCACACCTGAGAGTGATGAAACCATACTGAGTAAGCCACCAGATCTGGCTGTGGGAAACTCAACCTCTGGTGAGAAGAAATTCACTCACATGATAAGTTTTGACATAGGTGGTTTGAAAGAAGTGCAGTAGGAGCATGGAGGTGGAAGTGAGTGGCCCCACGGACCAAGAAAGAGCTGGATGTCTTCAGAGAGGTGGCAAAACTTAGAGAGAAGAGAAACTTCTATGTCTTACAGGATGAAGAGAATCTTGCCAGGTTTAAAATATCAGTAGAAAGATTTTGAAATAAAAGAAGTTGTATGAATAAAAACTTGGAGGCATAATGGTATAGGGCTTCCCTGGTGGTTCAGATGATAAAGAATCCGCCTACAATGCAGGAGACTCATGTTCAATCCCTGGCTTGGGAAGGTCCCTGGAAAAGGGAATGGCTACCCACTCTAGTATTATGCCTGGAGGATTCCATGAACAGAGAAGCGTGGTGGGCTACAGTCCATGGGACTGCAAAGAGTCAGACATGACTGAGCACACACACACACCCCCAAAACTATATGGATCTTTATGAGTACCACAAGTGTCAATCCAGTTCACCTAGATTTTGGGGTACACAGTGAGCAGTGTAGGGAGTGAGGGTATCCAGGTTACTGTGACAACTACAACTTACAAACATTTTCTAGGTTCTGGGAGCTTGACATGTATCCCAAATTCTTGGTAAAATCCTGCACTATATCATTTATACAAATAGGGAAGTTACATTAAAGATGTTACGTGACTGGGCCCATATCACCTAGCAGATAAGTAGTGGGGCTGGAATTTTAGACTAGGTCTGTTGATGTCTAAAGCCTGAACTCCAAGTGGGGTTAAAATGAGGTTGGGAGGGCCTTGAATTGCATGATAAGGGAACTGAAGAAGTATTGAACAGTTTTCAACTAGAGGAGGAGGTAATCAGATCATTAATTTAGGAAAGGAGCTTGGGTCATGATGTAGAGAGTCAAATTAGAATCAAGGAGATTTGAGGTAAACATGTAAATATGAGGCTCTGTTACTAACCCATGTGAGATTACCTTGACCAGCAGAAAAACAATGAAAATGGAGGATAATTTCAGTCAACTTCTTGCAATAAAATCAACAGAACTTGTTTTCTCCGTGGGTAACTGCAAATATAAAAGTCGTGAAAGAAAAAAAGAAGAATTTTATTTTCCTCTTCTATATCCCTGAAGATAGAGTAAGGTTTATACCAAATAGTTTAGTTTCCACAGATTGAAACTATGTTGATTTAAAAACACTTCAGTATTTTTTTTTTTCCCTAAGAGGTCCTAAGAAAATTCAGCCAGGATATAGTTTTCCTTCATGATAGCTTCCATTTTAATGCCCTTTTAAAATTTCTTTTAATATTTAAAAATTTTCTATTGCTCCTCTGTGCCTGGGTATCTAATGTGAAAAGAAGCGAGCTATTCAATTCACGCTTAAATACCAGTAACTCAGTGAGTAAATTTTTCCAACACTACTGGAAGGGTGAAAGAAGATTGCTTCACGGAAGGCAATACTCAAAGCAAGAATTCAAAAATATCATTCACTTATTAATCTCTTGAGTGTCAAGAATATTTCAATATTTCAATGTGTCAAAATAAAGATAATTTTGGCACATTCCACACCAAGTGGTTTGCATGTGGGGTTCGACATGAATCTTTGGGAGCCAGAGTGTGGACTGTGGTCAGCAGAAGAAAGCTACCCCTCCCACATAGCTATCCATGCCCATATCTCTGTAAACTGTGACTATGTTATGTTACATAGCAAATGGAACTCTGTGGATGGAACTATGGTTCAGTCAGTTCAGTTCAGTTCAGTTCAGTCGCTCAGTCGTGTTCGACTCTTTGCGACCCCATGAATCACAGCACGCCAGGCCTCCCTGTCCATCACCAACTCCCAGAGTTCACTCAAACTCATGTCCCTCGAGTCGGTGATGCCATCCAGCCATCTCATTCTCTGTCATCCCCTTCTCCTCCCGCCCCCAATCCCTCCGAGCATCAGAGTCTTTTCCAGTGAGTCAACTCGTCACATGAGGTGGCCAAAGTATTGGAGTTTCAGCTTTATATGGACCTTCAAATAGGGAAATTATGCTAGATTATCTGGATAGGCCTAGTGAACAATATGGACTGTAGCCCACCAGGCTCCTCTGTCCATGGAATTCTCCAGGCAAGAATACTGGATTGAGTAGCCATTCACTTCTCCAGGGGATCTTCCTGACCCAAGGATCGAACCCGGGTCTCCTGGATTGCAGGCAAATTCTTTACCATCTGAGCCAATAGGGAAGTCCAGTATATACCATAGACCCTCAAAAGTGAAAGAAGTCATGGATAACAGTGCAGCAGAGGAAGAGGCAGGAGATATTTGAAGCTTGAGTAGAACTCAACCCACAGAGCTGGCTTTGCCTCTGGAAAAACAAGGAGCCAAGCCATGGAATGTGTGATCTCTAGAAGCTGGGAACTGGCCTTAGCTGAGAGCTGAGGAAACCAGGATATCAGTCTCACAATTGCCAAGAACTAATTTCTGCCAACTACATGAATGAGCCAGAAAACAGATTCTTCCCAACACAATCTGACCCTTAGAACTGTAAGAGGAGAAGCTTTCTAAGTTTTCAGTAGCTGAGTTTGTGGTAATTATCACTGTAGGAATAGAAAACCAATACAAATGGGAATAAAAATAATGTTTACCTTAAAATGATGTAGAGAGTATTAAATATAAGAATGCATTACTGTATCTGATGTTTAACAACAACAAGAAAAAAAAAAGCAATTAGCTATTACTTTTGTCATTATAAGACTAATTCTAAGTTTAGCTCTTGGCCCACAGAGGATATTTCCATTTTACTAGGAGTACCCTGGGGCATGCCAGCCCTCCTCTGTGTCCATGGCCTATTGCCATCAGTTTTGGAAAGATGACTCTTAACGTACCATAACTTTGGCGTAATTTAAAGGCAGACTTCCAATTCATGTTCTTTTTGGGACCTGCCTCTTCCATGACTGATAGGGAATGCAGTGAAGTCTAATTCTTTACTGAAAAGATACAAATTTTGCTCTTTATCATACCTTCCTGCAGTGCAGTTCAGTTCAGTTTCTCAGTCACATCCAACTATTTGTGACCCCATGGACTGCAGCATGCCAGGCCTCCCCATCACCAACCACCACAGTTTACTCAGACTCATATCCATCAAGTCAGTGATGCCATCCAATCATTTCATCCTCTGTCGTTTTCTTTGCCTCCTGCCTTCATCTTTCCCAGCATCAGGGTCTTTTCCAATGAGTCAGTTCTTCGCATCAGGTGTCCAAAGTATTGGAGTTTCAGCTTCAGCATCAGTCCTTCCAAAGAATATTCAGGACTGATTTCCTTTAGGATGGACTGGTTGGATCTCCTTGCAGTCCAAGGGACTCTCAAGAGTCTTCTCCAACACCACAGTTCAAAAGCATCAATTCTTTGGTGCTCAGCTTTCTTTATAGTCCAACTCTCACATCCATACATGACGACTGGAAAAGCCATAGCTTTGACTAGATGGACCTTTGTTGGCAAAGTAATGTCTCTACTTTTTAATATGCTGTCTAGGTTGGTCATAACTTTCCTTCCAAGGAGTAAGCGTCTTTTAATTTCATGGCTGAAGTCACCACCTGCAGTGATTTTGGAGCCCAAAATAATAAAGTCTGACACTGTTTCCATTGCTTCCCTATCTATTTGCCATAATGTGATGGGACCAGATGCCAAGATCTTAGTTTTCTGAATGTTGAGCTTTAAGCCCACCTTTTCACTCTCCTCTTTCATCAAGAGACTCTTTAGTGCTTCTTCACTTTCTGCCATAAGAGTGTTGTCATCTGCATATCTGAGGTTATTGATATTTCTTCTAGAAATCTTGACTCTAGCTTGTGCTTCATCCAGCCCAGCATTTCTCACGATGTACTCTGCATCTAAGTTAAATAAGCAGGGTGACAGTATACAGCCTTGACGTATTCTTTGCCCGATTTGGAACCAGTCTGTTGTTCCAACTTCAGTTCTAACTATTGCTCCTCGACCTACATACAGATTTCTCAAGATGCAGGTAAGGTGATCTGGTATTCCCATCTCTTTAAGAATTTTCCACGGTTTATTGTGATCCACACAGTCAAAGGCTTTGGTGTAGTCAATAAAGCAGAAGTAGATGTTTTTCTGGAACTCTTTTGCTTTTTTTGATAACCCAGCGGATGTTGGCAATTTGATCACTGGTTCCTCTGCCTTTTCTAAAACCTGCTTGAACATTTGGAAGTTCACGGTTCACGTATTGCTGAAGCCTGGCTTGGAGAATTTTGAGCATGACTTTACTAATGTGTGAGATGAGTGGAATTGTGAAGTAGTTTGAGCATTCTTTGGCATTGCCTTTCTTAGGGATTGGAATGAAAACTGGCCTTTTCCAGTCCTATGACCACTGCTGAGTTTTCCAAATTTGCTGGCATATTGAGTGCAGCACTTCCACAGCATCATCTTTTAGAATTTGAAATAGCTCTATTGGAATTCTATCACCTCCACTAGCTTTTATCATATTGATGCTTCCTAAGGCCCACTTGACTTCACATTCCAGGATGTCTGTCTCTAGGTGAGTGATCACACCATCCTGATTATCTGGGTCGTGAAGATCTTTTCTGTATGGTTCTTCTGTGTATCCTTGCCACCTCTTCTTAATATCTTCTGCTTCTGTTAGGTCCATACCACTTCTGTCCTTTATCGAGTCCATCTTTGCATGAAATTTTCCCTTGGTATCTCTGATTTTCTTGAAGAGATCTCTCGTCTTTCTCATTCTATTGTTTTCCTCTATTTCTTTGCATTGATCACGGAGGAAGGCTTTCTTATCTCTCCTCCTTAATCTTTGGAACTCTGCATTCAAACGGGTATATCTTTCCTTCTCTTCTTTGTCTTTCACTTTTCTTCCTTTCATAGCTATTTGTAAGCCCTCCTCAGACAACCATTTTGCCTTTTTGCATTTCTTTGTTTTGGGGATGGTCTTGATCCCTGCCTCCTGTACAATGTCATGAACCTCCATCCATAGTTCTTCAGGTACTCTACCTTTGAATCTATTTGTCACTTTCACTGTATAATCATAAGGGATTTGATTTAGATCATACCTGAATGGTCCAGTGTTTTTCCCTACTTTCTTCAATTTAAATCTGAATTTGGCAATAAGGAGTTCATGATCTGAGTCACAGTCAGCTTCTGGTCTTATTTTTGCTGACTGTATAGAGCTTCTCCATTTTCAGCTGCAAAGAATATAATCAATCTGATATTGATATTGACTGTCTGGTGATGTCCACGTGTAGAATCTTGTGTTATTGGAAGAGGGTGTTTGCTATGACCAGTGCGTTCTCTTGGCAAAACTCTATCAGCCTTTGCCCTGCTTCATTCTGTACTCCAAGGCCAAATTTGCCTGTTACTCCAGGTATCTCTTGACTTACTACTTTACATACATTCCCCCACTGAAATGCAATAGTTCTCAGAGACAGCTCAAAAACAACTTATATTACTGAAGAGAACATTCACTTTTTGATCAAAGGTCATCTGCATTCACATTAATAACTATGTCTTGCTTTCTCCCAAGGAACAATGGAATTAACATGTGCTTTACACTTAAACAGATTCATGTGTTAAACACCAGGAAGCGATATGATTTCTTTTTTATGTTGGTGCCCAGGTTCCATTTGTCCTTACTGAGGCAATCACGCTCCTTTATTTTGTTTTGAGGGGGTCGCCTGTAGTAGATATTATGGGTACCTAGTCCACGCTAGTAAAGTCATGCTCAAAATTCTCCAAGCCAGGCTTCAGCAGTATGTAAACCATGAACTCCCAGATGTTCAAGCAGGTTTTAGAAAAGGCAGAGGCACCAGAGATCAAATTGCCAACATCCGCTGGATCATGGAGAAAGCAAGAGAGTTTCAGAAAAACATCTATTTCTGCTTCATTGACTATGCCAAAGCCTTTGACTGTGTGAATCACAATAAACTGTGGAACATTCTGAAAGAGATGGGAATCCCAGACCACCTGACCTGCCTCTTGAGAAACCTGTATGCAGGTCAGGAAGCAACAGTTAGAATTGTACATGGAACAACAGACTGCTTCCAAATAGGAAAAGGTGTACGTCAAGGTTGTATATTGTCACCTTGCTTATTTAACTTATATGCAGAGTACATCATGAGGAACGCTGGGGTGGAAGAAGCACAAGCTGGAATCAAGATTGCCGGGAGAAATATCAATAACCTCAGATATGCAGATGACACTACCCTTATGGCAGAAAGTGAAGAGGAACTCAAAAGCCTCTTGATGAAAGTGAAAGAGGAAAGTGAAAAGGTTGGTTTGAAGCTCAACATTCAGAAAACAAAGATCATGGCATCTGGTCCCATCACTTCATGGGAAATAGATGGAAAAACAGTGGAAACAGTGTCAGACTTTATTTTTTTGGGCTCCAAAATCACTGCAGATGCTGATTGCAGCCATGAAATTAAAAGACGCTTGCTCCTTGGAAGGAAAGTTATGACCAACCTTGATAGTACATTAAAAAGCAGAGACATTACTTTGCCAACCAAGGTCCGTCTAGTCAAGGCAATGGTTTTTCCAGTGGTCTTGTATGGATGTGAGAGTTGGACTGTGAAGAAAGCTTATCGCCAAAGAATCGATGCTTTTGAACTGAGGTGTTGGAGAAGACTCTTTGAGAGTCCCTTGGACTGCAAGGAGATCCAACCAGTCCATTCTAAAGGAGATCAATCCTGGATGTTCATTGGAAGGACTGATGCTAAAACTGAAACTGCAATACTTTGGCCACCTCATGCGACGAGTTGACTCACTGGAAAAGACTCTGATGCTGGGAAAGGTTGGGGGCGGGAGGAGAAGGGGACGACGGAGAATGAGATGGCTGGATGGCATCACCGACTCTGTGGACATGAGTTTGAGTGTACTCCGGGAGTTGGTGATGGACAGGGAGGCCTGGCGTGCTGTGATTCATGGGGTCGCGGAGAGTCGGACACGACTGAGCGACTGAACTGAACTGAACAGTCCATGTCTGCTACAGTTCAGTTCAGTTCAGTTCAGTCGTTCAGTCGTGTCCAACTCTCCGCGACCCCATGAATCACAGCACGCCAGGCCTCCCTGTCCATCACCAACTCCCGGAGTCCACTCAAACTCATGTCCACAGAGTCGGTGATGCCATCCAGCCATCTCATTCTCTGTCGTCCCGTTCTCCTCCCACCCCCAATCCTTCCCAGCATCAGACTCTTTTCCAGTGAGTCAACTTGTCGCATGAGGTGGCCAAAGTATTGGAGTTTCAGCTTTAGCATCAGTCCTTCCAATGAACACCCAGGATTGTTCTCCTTTAGAATGGACAGGTTGGATCTCCTTGTAGTCCAAGGGACTGCTTGTATTTTACCAACTCAGTGCAGAATGGTCCAGCTCCTAAGTGCCAATATTTACATCTCTGCCTGAGGGACTTTCTCTGGTTTCCAGAATTTCTTCTTTCTTTGTGTCTGATAGGACAAGGTGCTGGGGAATTGACTTCTTCAGGAATGTATCTCAGTCTATGACTGATAGAAGTGGAGTATAAATTTCCCTTCTCTCTCCGATGGAGGTAATCAGAGTTTCTCAGTAGCATTAGGCCTCAGTTACCAATTGTGGCAACTTGCTCAATTAGTGACCACTTACTGGCAACCTTATCTTCCTGTCCAACTTCATGACTTCCCTACCAGTGTTTCTCTTTGCTCTTTTATTTTTTCTGTTTTCTCTTTTTTATTATTATTATTTTTTAAATTATGAAAGTGTGATAACATACTTCAGGAGGCTTGGAAAATACAGAAAAAACATACATATAGTTCCACTATAATTACAATTATTTAAGTAAATAAATTAAGATTTCTAGTTGGAGTTTTAATATCAAACTCTCTAAAAATCAATAGAATGAATATGCAGAAAAGTAAAAGGATATAGTAGATCTAATTAAGATTTATATGATTTTCACACAACACTAGGAAACCAATTCTATTCAAGTTCCCATAGACCATAAACTAGGAGACCCTGGAACATATCTGGGGACATAAAGCAAGGTGCAAAAATTTCATGGTCCAGAGGTATTGAAATCATACAGAGTCTGTTCTTTTATCACTCCATCAATATTTGAGAGATTGCCTTCCACATAATCTATTTGCACTTGAATCTTTGTTTCAAGATTGGCCTCTAGAGGAAAGTCAGTGAGGATATTTTTTCCTATTCTCAGTGGATATGCTTTGGTTGAAGATGACTGACCTTATTACGTCCAAGGATGGAGCATGTGATGCACACCTAAACCTGAATGCATCCAATCCTCCTTCTCTGCCTTGCCCCTGCGCATAACTGGTTTAGAGATAAGAACATGACATCATCAGAGTCAGTGACTATAGACATTATTAACTTGTAATTCAGTGAATAAATATTTTGAACCCATACTATGTTATGTTTTAGGTATAGTCCGGGAACTACTGGAGTATAAAAGAAAACCCAAAGTTTTATGTTGGACCCCTTCTGGAATCTTACTATCAATGAGAGAGAATTATTAAGCAAATAGCTATTCAAATAAAATATGGAATTACAATGATGAAAAGTACTATTTTAGAAAAAGAGTATATTATTAGTTTTAAATGAAAATGCCTTTCCTTTTAGCAGTCCACTAAAGTTTAAAAAAAATTCAGAAATTTTAGGTATGGTAACCTATTTGATTAATATACTATTACTAAAACAATAAAAAATAGTATCTTAGTACCAACACCACTTTTCACCATAGTTCTCATTTCTGACTACCCCGACTAAGAAGTGCAGAACATAAAATGAAATGACTATTCCCATATAGTATTCTATGAATATCCATCTGCCTTGAATATTCATTCATTATTTATAAGCTTTGGTCATATCTGTCAGGAAACGTAGGAAGTGAATATTGAATGAACTTATTCCATTTGGGCTTCTATAACAAAATATTCTAAACTGAGTGTCTTATAAACAACAGAAATTTATTTCTCACATGGCCTTCTTCTGTCTGTATCTTTTCCTTATCTGTCTTACAAATTATTGGATTTAGAACTCACCCTAATCTTTCCTGAGATTCTTAACCTTAATTTCATCTGCAAAGCTCATTATTTCAAATTAGTTTACATTTTGAGGTTCGGAATGAACTTGTCTTTTGGAGCCCTAATTAAACTCACTATAGCAGGACTTCCCTGGTATCTCAGATGGTAAAGAATCTGCCTGCAATGTAGGAGACCTGGGTTCAGTCCTTGGGTTGAGAAGGTCCCCTGGAGAAGGTTGAGAAGGAAATGGCAACCCACTCCAATATTCTTGCTTGGAGAATTCCACGGACAGAGGAACCTGGCAGGCTACAGTCCATGGGGTCATAAAGAGTTGGACACGACTGAGTGACTAACATATAGCAGGTATAATTTTCTTGTTGTGGTCACTGCTCTATTCCCAGCACTTGGACCAGAGCCTAGAGAGTTAAAAGTGCTCAGTAAAACTCATTTTGTTAAATGAATGCATTGGGAGCCTACAACATGCCAGACACCTGATTTCTAAAAACAGTTCTGTGTCTGTAGCTGGTGATATACAAATCATAGATACGTGAGTAGGAAGAGAGTAATTTGGGATCACTGTTGATTTATCTTACCTAGGAAGCATCATCCTCTTTCTCCTTCCTTGCTTAGTCATATACACTTTTAGAAGGAATATTCTCACAAAAAGAGGCACCTTTATGCCCAAGACAACTATCTGTTGCTCAAGAGTATGTGAATATATAAAAGAAATATGTAAATAAAATTTGATATGTAAATTCTGATATCAAGGTTTAGTGACAAAATTTATCATTAAGATAACCATCAGGTGTAATACTCAAATAGCATTTATATTCATGTTTCTTACTCTACGTGCCAAATCATAAATATTTGAATTTATAAAGTGAAAAAAGAGTTTAAAATTTATTACTGGGAATTCCCTGGCAGTCCAGTGGTTAGGACTTGGTACTTTCCCTGCCAGAGTCGGGTTTGATCCCTAACTGGGGAGCTAAGATCCTCAAAAGCCTTGTGGCAGAACTAGAAGAAAAAAAAAAGCTTATTGCCAATAACTATCCTTTTCCCCTATAGGTAGTGTTAGTTGCTCAGTCCTGTCTGACTTTTTGCGACCCCATTGACTGTAGCCCACTAGGCTCTTCTGTCCACGGGATTCTCCAGGTAAGAACACTGGAGTGGATTGCCATTCCCTTCTCCAGAGAATATTCCCGACCCAGGGATCAAACCACAGTCTCTCTGCATTGCAGGCAGATTCTTTACCATCTGATAAATCTTTACTGCTGCTGCTGCTGCTAAGTCTCTTCAGTTGTGTCCAACTCTGTGCAACCCCATAGATGGCAGCCCACCAGGCTCCCCCCCGTCCCTGGGATTCTCCAGGCAAGAACACTGGAGAGGGTTGCCATTTCCTTCTCCAATGAAAGAAAGTGAATTCGCTCAGTCGTGTCCAACTCCTAGTGACCCCATGGACTGCAGCCTATCAGGTTCCTCCGTCCATGGGATTTTCCAGGCAAGAGTACTGGAGTGGAGTGCCACAGGGCCAAAATTCCTGGTTTGCCTATTTTAAATTCACATTAAGAAAACCAGTGCCCAAATTGCTTATTTCCTCCGTGATCTCTAAAACCAGGATAACTATGCAGACTTTCCATGACTTCTTTTTTGTTATGCTCTTCATTTACTATTTAATAAATAAATAAATAAATAAATTTAATAAACAAATTTAGAGTGTGAATATAGGGTTAGGGCAAAAATTCAGTCATGTAGTTACAGAACAAAATTTCACTAGAAAAGAAAGGTAGGAAATACTCTATAGCACTTGAAGCCAGCTGCCTGATATTCTTTATTTTAAAATTTATTTTATGCCTTAAATATGCAATTAAATGACTTTTGTGTATAAGTATTATAAAATAAAATGGATGTATGAAAACTTTACCTCTTATATTCCTTATATATTCCTATATATACCACCAGCAACCACTTCCACTCCTACACTTATACTATAAGAAAAGCATCTTGAATATCATATTGAGAATTTTTGGATTAGAAACTTAGGTCCAGAAAAGTTAACGCTTTTGCCAATAACAACACACATTCATACACACACACTTTGACTTATATGTCAAGTTACTCATTTAACAGCAGGAAAAAATGCATCTTAGAGAATTAAAATCATGTAGTAAATATCTATTCAATTCTATAATGTAAAACATCACATAAGAAAGAGCTTCTTCACATAACACTCAGTAATCAAAAAGAAAACTATGACTAAGAAAGGTATGCCAAAAAGACATTAAAAAAAAAAAGAAACTTATTATGGACTGGTTACCAGGGTCACAGGCCTGAGTTTTAGCAAAGTGTTCAAGTTCCAAGAATGGCATCCAGATGCTTTCTTAGGTATGGGTGTCATTATTTTTAGCAAAAGGAACCTTTCACCCTTAGTCACGTCAAAGCACAAAGAATTCCATAAATCAGTGCCAGACTTGTTTTTATTCCTAAATACCTGACCACATATATATTTCTATCATGTAAATTTTATTGCCTCTTTTTCAATAAGGATTTAGAAGATGAAATGGACTTTTAAAATACAAATGTATTTTTTTAAACACTTTTCTGCTTTTCTCCATATCCTCAAATTTCTGTTCCTTTAGGCAATGGAATTGGACTAGTCAATTTCCTTTTTGTTGCTGGTCAGTTTCACCTCTTGGATTTCAGGGAGCTACAACATTTCTACATTTCTACTGAAAACATAAGAAATTCTTAAAACCAGATTCTAGGCAAGCACATGGAAAGAAACATTTTTTATTTATTACAAGCCTTGTAAAAAAAAAAAAAGACTACTTTTTGCCTTAATGATGAAAGCATGCCCCTTTTATCATTGAGAAATACAGAAATATTTGAAATTCCCCAGTAATCTTGGGTTCACAAATGGAAACATTTGGTTGTATTTGGTTCACAAGTGCACAGGGGCCTGTCTGCTTTTGGTTCTGTGTAATTAGAATGTACAGATTTGACCTCAAATGTGCTATATTGTAGTTACAACATAAAAAAGTCAGAACAAATGTGCAAAAGGTTGGTTGCAATTTAAACCATAATTTCTAGAAGTGAAGAAAGGAAGAATGAATAAGCCAAGTGAAATCGCTTGTGGCTATACAACAGATCTACACAGCAAAAATCGTTTAGGACTTGGCAAATTATTTTACCCCGACCAATATAGAAAGACTGGCTATGTAGACCCCAAACTTCACGATAATGGTAATTGTTCACTCTGTTTCCAGATCAAATTAGGTGGATGGACATCCTAATTTGCATTTGACTATGTCCTATTTAGTCACACAAACCCACTATTCAGATTAAATTGACTGGTGGTGAATACGTTGGTCAATAGAATTGACTGAACTGACCAGATCATTGAGGTATATATTAGGAGAATTTAAAGACAAGCAAACAGGCATATTAGGGAAACTTTCTAAATAACCAGATCATATTTCAATTTATTGATAACCTCAGTTCTTTGTTATAGGTACAAATTAGAGGTTTTTGTATAAGGCTCTAAGTTGACAAGATCCAGCCTAAACTTCTATTTAGAACCAGATGAAGGATTGATAAAGGAAAGGCAGAAAAGAACATTTTTACTTTTAAAATATTTATAATCTATTAAAATAGCCTAAGAGCTTAATGTTTCATATTGCAGTTGAGTTCAGTGCAGTCACTCAGTCCAGTCCTTGAACTGTAGCACGCCCGGCCTCCTGTCCATCACCAACTCCTGGAGTTTAACCAAACTCATGTCCATTGAGTCGGTGATGCCATCCAACCATCTCTTCCTCTGTCGTCCCCTTCTCCTCCTGCCCTCAATCTTTCCCAGCATCAGGGTCTTTCAAAGTGAGTCAGCTCTTCACATCAGGTGGCCAATAATTGGAGTTTCATCTTCAACATCAGTCCTTTCAATGAACACCCAGGACTGATCTCCTTTAGAATGGACTGGTTGGATCTCCTTGCAGTCCAAGGGACTCTCAAGAGTCTTCTCCAACACCACAGTTCAAAAGCATCAATTCTTCGGCACTTAGCTTTCTTCACAGTCCAACTCTCACATCAATACATGACCACTGGAAAAACCATAGCCTTGACTAGACGGACCTTTGTTGACAAAGTAATGTCTCTGCTTTTTAATATGCTATCTAGGTTGGTCATAGCTTTCCTTCCAAGGAGTAAGCCTCTTTTATTTTCATGGCTGCAGTCACCATCTGCAGTGATTTTGGAGCCTGGAAAAATAAAGTCTGACACTGTTTCCCCATCTATTTCCCATGAAATGATGGGACCAGATGCCATGATCTTTGTTTTCTGGATGCGAGGTTTAAGCCAACTTTTTCACTCTCCTCTTGCACTTTCATCAAGAGGCTCTTTAGTTCTTCTTCACTTTCTGCCATATCGGTGGTGTCATCTGCATATCTGAGGTTATTGATATTTCTCTCAGAAATCTTGATTCCAGCTTCGGCTTCCTCCAGCCCAGCATTTCTCATGATGTACTCTGCATATAAGTTAAATAAGCAGGGTGACAATATACAGCCTTGATGTACTCCTTTTCCTATTTGGAACCAGTCTGTTCCATCTCCAGTTCTAACTGTTGCTTCCTGACCTGAATACAGGATTCTCAAGAGGCAGGTCAGGTGGTCTGGTATTCCCATCTCTTTCAGAATTTTCCACAGTTGATTGTGATCCACACAGTCAAAGGCTTTGGCATAGTCAATAAAGCAGAAGTAGATGTTTTCCTGGAACTCTCTTGCTTTTTCCATGATCCAGCAGATGTTGGTAATTTGACTTCTGGTTCCTGTGCCTTTTCTAAAACCAGCTTGAACATCTGGAAGTTCACAGTTCACGTACTGCTGAAGCCTGGCTTGGAGAATTTTGAGCGTTACTTTACTAGTGTGTTAGATGAGTGCAATTGTGTGGTAGTTTGAACATTTTTTGGCATTGCCTTTCTTTGGGATTGGAATGAAAACTGACCTTTTCCAGTCCTGTGGCCACTGCTGAGTTTTCCAAGTTTGCTGGCCTATTGAGTGCAGCACTTTCACAGCATCATCTTTTAGGATTTGAAATAGCTCAACTGGAATTCCATCACCTCCATTAGCTTTGTTCGTAGTGATGATTCCTAAGGCCCACTTGACTTCACATTCCAGGATGTGTGGCTTTAGGTGAGTGTGAGTGATCACACCATTGTGATTATCTGGGTCGTGAAGATATTTTTTGTACAGTTCTTCTGTGTATTCTTGCCACTTCTTCTTAATATCTTCTGCTTCTGTTAGGGCCATACCATTTCTGTCCTTTTTCAAGCCCATCTTTGCATGAAATGTTCCCTTGGTATCTCTAATTTTCTTGAAGAGATCTCTAGTCTTTCCCATTCTGTTGTTTTCCTCTATTTCTTTGCACTGATGACTGGGGAAGGCTTTCTTATCTCTCCTTGCTATTCTTTGGAACTGTACATTCAAATGTGTATCTTTCCTTTTCACTTCTCTTCTTTTCACAGCTATTTGTAAGGCCTCCTCAGACAGCCATTTTGCTTTTTTGCATTTCTTTTTCTTGGGACAGTAAATTCTGCCAATGCTTGAAACAGTTCTCCAAGTCAAGTTTCTTAAAACAAAGTCCTCTTTTACTAAAGATTTGAGAGTTTACCTCTGAAATTGAGGAGACAATGAAATAAAAATATTTTCTAGTGATATTTCACAATATGACACAAGAAAAATATGATAACTGATATTAAGACTATTAATTATGGCCTCCTCAAACCAAATACCACAAGATAGAATATTTTTTTTCCTAGGATAACCATGTTTGCTCCTTACAAGGCTCTCATTTCCTAATCCAAAGTGAGTCTTGTTTAGGTATTAATGTCCTATTCCTGCCCTTATGTATCACATGTTTATAGCATTTATTGTTGGGTGTACTACAGTACTGTCTGACTGCACTGCCTGTCATAACTGTGAGAATGTCATTCTTATGGAAGCCACATTGTGGCTGTTGATCCCTTGCTAGTGCAGAGGAGTTCCACACTATCTGGAGAGCATCTTAAAATCTTCAATATTAGGTGTTAGTAATCTGAGCAATGAAAAGAAAAAGCAAACAAAGTGGATTTTTAATTTTAAGTTTAAAACTTAAATATAGTAGGCAAGTCATCTTTAGATAACTATGTGTAAGTGGAAATAGAAAGGATTTCAAAAGGGAAAATAGTTGAAAAATAAATCAATGTGAAATTAAAAGATACTTCCTCCTTGGAAGAAAAGCTATGACCAACCTAGAAAGTTTATTAAAAAGCAGAGACATTACTTTGCCAACAAAGGTCCATCTAGTCAAGCTATGGCTTTTCCAGTCGTCATGCATGGATGTGAGAGTTGGACTATAAAGAAAGCTGAGCACCAAAGAATTGATGCTTTTGAACTGTGGTGTTGGAGAAGACTCTTGAGAGTCCCTTGGACTGCAAGGAGATCCAACCAGTCCATCCTAAAGGAAATCAGTCCTGAATATTCATTGTAAGGGCTGATGCTGAAGCGGAAACTCCAATACTTTGGCCACCTGATGTGAAGAACTGACTCATTTGAAAAGACCCTGATGCTGGGAAAGAATGAAGGCAGGACAAACAGAGGAATTATGTCTGATATAGTTTCAGAAGCCAGACTAAAGTTGAAGTACACATTTAAACACCGTGAACTCAACAGAGATCCTATTCTCTCTCTGACTTTTCCTTCTCATTTATTGTCTGTTTGAAAGAATTTCTTCTTTTGGCTGAACTGAGCTGAGCCTATATTATCATCCACACCAAATAGAGTTATGGCACTATTCCAGGGTCCAGTGAAAATATATAAGGGATATGAAATAGGAAAATGTCTTGAATTCTTTAAGTTATTATTCTTGCTGGGGAGGTTTACCTCAAATCCTGCCTAAGATGTATCAAAAAAAAATAATAAATTTCTTTAGTAAGAAGTATGTAACTGCATCTGTGTTGGTTAGACCAGGTTGATCAATGCAAGGTATTATGGGTCCAGACCCCTGGAAAAGGGAATGGCAACCTACTCCAGGATTCTTGTCTGGAGAATTCCATGGACAGCAGAGCCTGGTGGCCTACAGTCCATGGGGTTGCAAAGTATCAGATACTGCTAAGCGACTTTCAGAACACAGCAACTACATGGGTCCAGAGGCATTTAAACAATTTAAACATTAAAGCAGAATCACTTCAGATAGGGGGAAAAGCCAGAAAAATTATTTTTAAAAATTTAACACATGACTGGGGATAATCTATTTGTTTTATATTCTATATTCTTTTTGCTCTGTTATTAAGATGGCTCTGAAAACAAAATATATGGGTATTGATAAAATTACAAAAACGATTAATACTCATTGTATAACCTAGAATGAAAATAGGGTAAATCACAAAGAAAAAAAACTAAAAAAATTAAAATCTAAAAGGTCAGTATCGAGAAAGACACTCTATGTTATTTTCTTGTTTAACCTTATCATAAATATAATGTATTTATATACTTTAAAAACATTCAGAAAGTTATATAACATTTTTTCACTTAATAGTCAATGAATATTCTCCCATATCTTTAAGTATACCTGTAAATGTGATATTTAATTACCATATGTATTTACTTCTATGAATGTAATGTAATTTATTTAGCCCATCCATTATTGATGGAAGTTTGGTTGTTACATTCCTTTTTTTTTGTAATTACAAATAACACTCTTATTTAAAAGTATTTCTGTTCATGTCAGAGAGTTAAAGTATATGTAATTTTTAATGCACTTAAATATCTTCCAGAAATCTTGTACCAGTTTAGGTCTGTGCTAGATTGGTATATGAGTGTCTATTTCTTCCTCCTCATTGAAAGCAACAAAGATTATCATCAGAAAAAAGAAAACAAGCTTTGTTCATTTGGTAGGAAAATATGGCACTGTATAAGTATTTTTAATATGCATTTCTTTAGTTAGCAAAGTAGTTTATTTTCAAAATGAATTTGTTGATCATTTTCATCTTCCTTTTGCCAGTTAATATTTCAGCTGAGAATTTAGCTAAGCTACTCCTTGGTGTTGCTGTCTTGCCATCCATTTGGTTTGGCCAAGCAGCCTGCAGGGACCTGAAACTGACACTAATCCTCATGCAAATAGAGGCCCTAGAGTGCTGCCTGTGGAGTCACAAGCAAATGTCAGTCCCTGATATAACTTTCCCAGCAGCCTTTGTGATTAACATTCTCCCCTGCCTCCTAGGGCTTTCCCCATGTGTGCCTTTTGGATAAGACCATGACTCTTTTTGTTTGTATTGACCAATCTTGGCCCAGTAACTATAAAGCACCCTACCCATGGACCCTAATAAAGGTGGTGCTTAGTCGATCAGTTGTGTCTGACTCTTTGCAACCCCATGGACTGTAGCTTGACAGGCTTCTCCATCAATGGGGATTCTCCAGGCAAGAATACTGGAGTGGGTTGCCATGCCCTCCTCAGGGGATCTTCCCAACCCAGGGATTGAGCCCAGGTGTCCCGCACTGCAGGTGGATTCTTTACTGTTTGAGCCACCAGGGAAGACCCTAAGAAAGGCATGTGCCCCAAACTATGTCTCTCTCTTGTTGCATCCTACCTTGACTTCCCTGTGTGGCTCTTCAAAATATTACCTCCAAGAACTGTGAGTAATAGACTTTGTAACTCAATTTCTCTCCTTGTCTCTTGCTCAGTTGAGACTCACTATCTGGCATGCTATGTTCCACTTAACAAGTGTTAATTTAATAAATTATTAAACATTTCTTTGCCCATTTTTCTAATGGGATTTTTTAATATGTCAGAAACATTTGTCATATGATTGAAATATTTTCCCATTATTTTAATGTTTTTTTTTTTTTTTTACTTCTGTTTACGCCAATTTGTTTTTTTTTTTTGCTGTTTGCAAGTTTGTGTGTCTATGGGTTTATATGGTCAAAGCTATCAATTTTTCTTTTATTTCCTCCCTTTTTAGGTGGGAAAAAATAAAAGAAAAAGATAAACATTTATATTTTATTTTCAATCTAATGGTTTAATTTTTTTGTTTGTTAAGGTATTATCCATCATGAATTTATTTTGATGTATGGTGCAAGGTACAGATCTAACTTTAATCCTTTTTCCCCCAAATAATTAACCAACTCTCCAAATATAAGTTACCAAATAATCAACTCTTTCCATTTGGATCTTAAATGTCAGTTCTTATTGTGTATTATAAAACTAGTAGCATATATATATATAAAATTATCTTCCAAGATATATTTACTCTTATTCTACTACTGCACTGTCTTTATAATTATGGTGCCACATGTTTTCACGGGCTTCCCTGGTAGCTCAGTCAATAAAGAATTCTCCTGCAATGCAGGAGACTGCCTGCAATACAGGAGATGCGGGTTCAATCCCTGGGTTGGGAGGATCTCCTGGAGAAGGAAATGGCAACATTTCCAATATTCTTGCCTGGGAAATCCCATGGATAAAGGAGCCTGGCAGGCTACCCGCTATGGGGTTGCAAAAGAGTTGGATGTGACTTAGCTACTAAACCACCACCACCATATTTTCATCTCTGAGAAGGAAAGTCCTCTCCTTTTATTATTCTTTTAAAATTTCAAAGTTAGTTTTATCTGTTTGAATTTGCAGTTATACTTTAGAATTACTCTGTCACATTAAGGTAGTATTGACTGGTAACAGACATCTAAATAAATATGTCCTAACTGAACGGAGTCCAATGCAATAACAAGGTCCTTGTAAGGGAGAGAGGAAGTGGCAGAGTTACAGGCAGAGGAGGAGATAATGGAAGCAGAGGACAGAGAGAAGAGAGATTTGATGATGTCTTACTGCTGGTTTTGAAGATGGAAGAAGGAGCCACAAGTCAAGGCAAGCAGGTGGCCACTAGAAGATGCAAACAGCAAGGAAATGGATTCTCTTCTAGAGCCTTTAGAAGGGATTCAGCACTGGATTTCAACCCACTTCGGACTTCTGACCTTCAAAACTATGAGAGAATCCATTTATGGTGCTTTTACCCACAAAATTACAGCAACAATAAAAAAGCAATAAAGAGGGAATTGACATCATCATAATACTAAACTTGTCTTTCAAGAACATAATATGCCACAGCTTTGATTCAGATCTGCTTCCATGCCCCTCAAGCCAAGTATTTGTTTTTAACACGAATATCCTATATTTTGTGTAAAGTTTATCCAAATAATTTAGATTCTATGGATGCTATTATTCATGAGATGTTTTATCATTATGTTTTACATATTTATGGTAAATGGAAAAGCCATTGCTACTTTTGTTAGTCACCTTCTTTTCCACAATTGTTCTGATTTTCTGCCTTTTTAAAAAAATGCTTTTATTTGTATTCTTGCTTTCTTTTGTTTTGTTTCAGGTTTATTTATGTTGTGTATATTATTTAGTTGAATGCCCAGTTCACTGATTTTCTTTTTTTCTTCATTTAACATTGAAAACATTTGTTAAGATTTGCTTCTGTCTGCTTTTACATTGTCTTGTGTTTTGGTTTGTAGTGCTCTACTTTTAATTATTTTCAAGTATTCTCTAATACAGAGTTATTTGACAGTTACTGAGGATTTATTTACAAGAGACCTTTTTTGATAAGGTTTACTTAAAATTTATTTTGTTTCTGAGGCTTTTTATTGTATGCATACAAAGGGACATATGTGATTTTATATTTTGAAAATGATTGAGGATATTTTTTAACCTGTGATCTAACATTTAATCCATTTTGGTAACTCTTCTATGAGCCTTTGATAGAAGGTGCAATTTTTCATTTAACAGATGTCAGTTAAATACACCATGTTGAAAGTATAGTGTAGTAAGAATATAGTACAGTACAGACTTCCATATATTTGCCCTTTTTTAACTTCAAACTTTGTGAGTTATTTTGTATATTAAAAACAGTATATCTAGATTTGTTTTCAGCTCAGTTGAATTTTTAAAGGTAACAAGACCCAGATTAAAGCAGTAGCAGATGAAGTTGATCAGATGTATTTGAAAGAGATTGTAGGAGATAGAATTGACTTCACCTGAGGATTTTGACTGCATCATGTGGAGATTCAAGGATGACTTCCCATCAGAGCAATGGGAATCATTATATGGAGTGGGTAAACAAAGATGTTATAGGGATTTCTAATGGACCTGTTTGAGTTGCCTTTATAACTTACAAGTTGAGCATATCTAGTAGGTACTGGATGAAAAGATTTGGAGCTCAGGCATGTGATAAAAGCTAGGCTTTTATTGACAGAAAGGCAGAGTTTTTCCTTTTAATTGAGAGTGGAATAAGCATACTTGCCTTTTGAGTTGTACAAGAGATAGATTGAAGATAAAAGGCAAATAGGGAATCATTAGTGAAGGATAATCCTGGATCACGAGAGGGATAGTGAATCTAAAGCAGAGGTAAAGCATTTGTCTTACAAAGGAGAAAAGATTTTAGCGGGGAAAAGAAGATTAGCAGGAAAATAAATACGTGTTTTGACTATGAAACCAGAAGAGGAAAGGGCAACGTTGTTTATTTCTGACTATTTGTCCAAGTCCTTTAAATTATGGTGGGATGGATCCCTATTGAATCTTACTGCTCACATACAGTCAAAGAAAGACTTATACACTACCTGATAAGTGAGGAATTTGAGGTATGCACTGGTAGTTTGCTCTCCTCAGCCTGGTATCTCCTGCTAACAGAGGTGGGATTTCTGTGCTTAATTTTTTGGTTTTGAGTGTGATTTCGGGAGGTCTCCATGGTTTTATAAAAGCAGAGGAAGCAATATGAACTGATGAGAAAAGAAGAGATAGAGTAGTGAATTTGTTAAGGTAGTGATAATTTGAAATTTAAAAAAAGAGAGAGAGAGAGAGCCAGTTTGGAGAGAGGACAGGATTTTGTGGGCATTAATGAGTCCAGCTGAGGCCAAGATGACTTGGAGAGCAAGGATTGTAATATTAGCTCCAGAAGTACTCAGAGACCTGGGAACAAACACATACATTGGACTAGTGACTTACTTTGTTGATGGCCATCTGCAGAGAAGGCATGGCAGTAGATCAAAGGGCAGAGGGCCAGGGACTTAAGGGTGTTAGAGAGTTATGTACTTTATGGATCAACTTTGTAAAGGAATTCAGTTCAGTTCAGTTGCTTGGTCGTGTCCAACTCTTTGCGACCCCATGGACTGCAGCACGCCAGGCTTCCCTGTCCATCACCAACTCCCAGAGCTTGGTTCAACTAATGTCCATTGAGTGGTGATGCCATCCAACCATCTCATCCTCTGTTATCTGTTCCCTTCTCCTCCTGCCTTCAATCTTGCCCAGCATCAGGGTGTTTTCCAATGAGTTGGTTCTTCACATCAATTGGTCAAAGTATTGGAACTTCAGTTTCAGCTTCAGCATCAGTCTTTTCAATGAATATTCAGGACTGATTTCCTTTAGGATGGACTGGTTGGATCTCCTTGCAGTCCAAGGGACTCTCAAGAGTCTTCTCCAACACCACAGATCAAAAGCATCAATTCTTCGGAGATCAGCTTTCTTCACAGTCCAACTCTCACATCTATACATGACTACTGGAAAAACCATAGCTCTGACTAGACGGACCTTTGTTGGCAAAGTAATGTCTTTGCTTTTTAATATGCTGTCTATGTTGGTCATAATTTTTTTTCCAAGGAGTAAGCAATAAACTGTGGAACATTCTGAAAGAGATGGGAATACCAGACCACCTGACCTGCCTCTTGAGAAACCTGTATGCAGGTCAGGAAGCAACAGTTAGAACTGGACATGGAACAACAGACTGGTTCCAAATAGGAAAAGGAGTATGTCAAGGTTGTATATTGTCATCCTGCTTATTTAACTTATATGCAGAGTACATCATGAGGAACGCTGGCTGGAAGAAGCACAAGCTGGAATCAAGATTGCCGGGAGAAATAATAACCTCAGATATGCAAATGACACCACCTTTATGGCAGAAAGTGAAGAGGAACTCAAAGGCCTCTTGATGAAAGTGAAAGAGGAGAGTGAAAAGTTTGGCTTGAAGCTCAACATTCAGAAAACGAAGATCATGGCATCTGGTCCCATCACTTCATGGGAAATAGATGGGGAAACAGTGGAAACAGTGTCAGACTTTATTTTTTTGGGCTCCAAAATCACTGCAGATGCTGACTGCAGCCAGGAAATTAAAAGACGCTTACTCCTTGGAAGGAAAGTTATCACCAACCTAGATAGCATATTAAAAAGCAGGGACATTACTTTGCCAACCAAGGTCCGTCTAGTCAAGGCTATGGTGTTTCCAGTGGTCATGTATGGATGTGAGAGTTGGCCTGTGAAGGAAGCTGATCGCTGAAGAATTGATGCTTTTGAACTGTGGTGCTGGAAAAGACTCTTGAGAGTCCCTTGGACTGCAAGGAGATCCAACCAGTCCATTCTAAAGGAGATCAATCCTGGGTGTTCATTGGAAGGACTGATGCTAAAGCTGAAACTGCAATACTTTGGCCACCTCATGCGACGAGTTGACTCACTGGAAAAGAGTCTGATGCTGGGAGGGATTGGGGGTGGGAGGAGACGGGGACGACAGAGAATGAGATGGCTGGATGGCATCACCGACTCGATGGACATGAGTTTGAGTGAACTCCAGGAGTTGCTGATGGACAGGGAGGCCTGGCGTGCTGTGACTCATGGGGTCGCAAAGAGTCGGACATGACTGAGCGACTGAACTGAACTGAACTAATATATATATATATATATATATATGATTGGAATTGAGTCATACAAAATATGTAATGGATTTTGTCACTTTTAAAATTTAATGTCGGTGTTAATGGATTTTGTCACTTTTTCAAAGGCCATGAGAGTAGCAGTATATGAAAGTTCCTATTGCTTTACATCTTCAACAACAAGAATTTTGGATACCTCTGATATGTCTATAGTGACATCTCATTGTGATTTCTCTTCTTATACTGGCCATAGTGTTCTATTTTGTTGTACCTGTTCAACAATTTTTACTCATTTTTCCCATGGCTTTTTTCATCTTTACACTGATTTTCAGATGTATTTTGTATATTTTGGACATGTGTCTTTTGTACGGTATGTTTTTCTCCTTATATCTTTTCTCAGTTGTGGCTTATTTTTTCCATCCTCTTAACAGTCTTTTAGGGAACAGAAATTCTTAGTGTGGCCAAATTTATAACATTTTTCTTTATTTTTAGGGCTTTTGGGTCTTGTAAAGAAATTCTTGCTTATTCCAAGGTTATGCAGATATTTTTGTCTGCTTGTCCTAGAAGTTTCATTGTTTTATCTTCCATATTTAGATTCCTAGTTTATCTTGAATCAGTTTTGAATTATAGTGTGAGTTGGGGATTAATATACATATTATGTGTTTTTCCTTTCATCCAGCATCACTTGTTGAAAAGACTATTGTACTGCAATGTAATCTTTATTATGACTGAAGTGACTATGTAAGCGTGGGTCTGTTTCTGATTCTATGTTTCTCTGGTATATTACCTAGCTGAACATCACTATGATTATTTTAACATTAATAAGTTTTGAAAGTCCTCCTGCTTTGCTTTTCTTCAAAATTGTCTTTTCTTAGTCCTTTGCATTTCTGTGTAAAGTTAGAAACAGCTTATCAAATACCAAGCCAAGAAAAACATCACTAGCATTTTCAACTGGACTTTTGTTAAATATATGACTCAATCTGAGGAGAGTAAACATATTTATAGTAGGAGCTTTCTAATCCATGATTATAGCATACATTTCCACTATTTATTATTTCACCAATGTATTGTAGATTATTGGACAGTGATACTAAACATTTTTGAGATTTTTTTTAATATTTTAAGTATTTTTAAATTTTATCTTTAAAAACTATCATGCTCTAATTATTTTTGTGGTATATAGAAACATAATTGTTTATTTAATATTTACCTTGTATACAGAGACTTTGCTAAATTTCTTATTAATTTTAATGATTTTTTTCCTGGGTTTATTTGGATTTTCTAGAACAATTGGCACTCATCTCACACGCTAGTAGTCACGTTCAAAATTCTGCAAGCCAGGCTTCAGCAATATGTGAACTGTGAACTTCCAGATGTTCAAGCAGGTTTTAGAAAAGGCAGAGGAACCAGAGATCAAATTGCCAACATCCGTTGGATCATGGAGAAAGCAAGAGAGTTCTAGAAAAATATCTATTTCTGCTTCATTGACTATGCCAAAGCCTTTGACTGTGTGGATCACAATAAACTGTGGAACATTCTGAAAGAGATGGGAATCCCAGACCACCTGACCTGCCTCTTGAGAAACCTGTATGCAGGTCAGGAAGCAACAGTTAGAACTGGACATGGAACAACAGACTGGTTCCAAATAGGAAAAGGAGTATGTCAAGGTTGTATATTGTCACCCTGCTTATTTAACTTATATGCAGAGTACATCATGAGGAACACTGGGGTGGAAGAAGCACAAGCTGGAATCAAGATTGCTGGGAGAAATATCAATAACCTCGGATATGCAGATGACACCACCCTTATGGCAGAAAGTGAAGAAGAAATCAAAAGCTTCTTGATGAAAGTGAAAGAGGAGAGTGAAAAGGTTGGCTTGAAGCTCAACATTCAGAAAACGAAGATGATGGCATCTGGTCCCATCACTTCATGGGAAATAGATGGGGAAACAGTGGAAACAGTGTCAGACTTTATTTTTTTTGGGCTCCAAAATCACTGCAGATGCTGACTGCAGCCAGGAAATTAAAAGACGCTTACTCCTTGGAAGGAAAGTTATCACCAGCCTAGATAGCATATTAAAAAGCAGAGACATTACTTTGCCAACCAAGGTCCGTCTAGTCAAGGCTATGGTTTTTTCCCGTGGTCATGTATGGATGTGAGAGTTGGACTGTGAAGAAAGCTGATCACCGAAGAATTGATGCTTTTGAACTGTGGTGCTGGAGAAGACTCTTGAGAGTCCCTTGGACTGCAAGGAGATCCAACCAGTCCATTCTAAAGGAGATCAATCCTGGGTGTTCATTGGAAGGACTGATGCTAAAGCTGAAACTGCAATACTTTGGCCACCTCATGCGACGAGTTGACTCACTGGAAAAGAGTCTGATGCTGGGAGGGATTGGGGGTGGGAGGAGACGGGGACGACAGAGAATGAGATGGCTGGATGGCATCACCGCCT
Source organism: Moschus berezovskii (assembly GCF_049115385.1). Classification (NCBI taxonomy): domain Eukaryota; kingdom Metazoa; phylum Chordata; class Mammalia; order Artiodactyla; family Moschidae; genus Moschus; species Moschus berezovskii. The sequence continues at coordinate 106,197,102 of NC_142461.1, forward strand.
CGATGGACATGAGTTTGAGTGAACTCCGGGAGTTGGTGATGGACAGGGAGGCCTGGCGTGCTGTGATTCATGGGGTCGCAAAGAGTTGGACATGAACTGAACTGAACTGAGGATATAAAATCATGTTATCTAAGAATAATGGAAAATTTGTCTTTGCTTTCAAAGTTAATATGTTTTATTTATTTTTGATTCTTCATTTGATGGTTAGTACTACCAGTAGAATGTTGTATAAAAGGGATGATGGTAGTATTCTTTTAATTTGAATCTCAGAATGAGCATTCTCTATATTTCATCTCTGAATATGTTTGTTGAAAGATACTTTATCAGAATAAGAAGGTTCCCTTTTTTTATTAGTTTGCTACGTGTTAAAATGGTATTGACTTTTATGAAAGATGTATTCTACATCTCTTGAGAAGGTTATATGATTTTTCATCTTTATTCTACTACTGGAGTGAATTACAGATTGAATTTAAATATTAGACCATTTGTACACTCCAAGAACTGTCACACTTCATTGTGTTGTTTTATCCATTCAATAAATTGCCATATTAAGTTGCTGCTATTTTAAGAGTTTTCAACTATGTTTACTAGAGACATTTTTCTCTAGTTTTCATCCCTTGAATGTCTTTGTTAAGTATTTTATAAAGATTTTATTCAACTCATAAAAAATTGAAAAGTTTATTCTGGAAGAGGTTTGTGAGACTGATGTTTTAAAATTTTGGTCCTATTTATTAAACATATTCAATGTATATGCTTATGTGGTAGTATATTAATAAAACTCAGTACTCAATCCTAAGAAAGACACTTGCTAAGCTAGGAATAGAAGGAAACTTTCACTGTGATAAAATAATTACAAAATAACTACAACAAAAATTACTCTTAAAATTACAACAAAAATTGTTCTTAAAAGTTTTATTCTTAGGATTGAGAGATGGAAGTCTATTGTCAACTCTATACAACATATGACTGGTACCCAGCCAGTTAAATAAGATCAGAAAATGTATCAAGGACTTCTCTGGTGGTCCAGTGGTTAGGACTCTGTGCTTTCACTGCAGGGGACATGGACTCCATCCCTGATCAGAGAGCTAAGATTGCATATGCTGCATGGCATGGCTGAAAACAATTTAAAAATTTTTTAATGTAAAAAAGAAAATGTATCAACTATTATTTCTAGATGGCCCAATTTTATTTGGGAAAAATCCCTAAATATCTACAAATATTAGACTAGATGAATTTAGCAAGGTGCCTTTTACAAGGTCAATATTCCAAAAGCAATTTTTATAAGAGAAATAAAATTAAAGTAATAACTTTTATCATAATTTCCAACATTAAATACCTATGAACAAATCTAATGTAAGATATGCAAGTTATCTGTAGATAACTACAAGATAATAAATGTATGAAGAGAAAAGCCATGTTTATGAATTGATTGAAAAGCTCAATATTATTGGAAATGGAAGTTTTCTCTGGATGGATTGTATAGTCAATGCATTTGCAAGGAAAATCCAGAAGATGTGTGTGTGAGAGAGAGAGAGAGAAAACTGACAAAGCCAAAAAATAGACAGGGTATTTCTGAAGAATAAATTTGGAGGGAGACTTCCCTGGTGGTCCAGTGGCCAAGACTCTGATAAAAAAATAAATAAATAAATAAAATTTTGGTCCTAGAGCCAGATTTCTTTTTTAGGAAGATTTAAAATTATAGATGATCTTTCTTACTGTATTGGTTATATCAGAATTTTTTTTCCTAGAAGTTAATCTTTTTGTTAGTGGTATAAACTTGTTGATAAAGCCTAATTTCTATCCTTTTAGTACTTGGAGGATTTATAATGTTATGGTTAAGTTCCTACTATTAACAAAATTGAATAATCCTGTGAGAGAGTGCCTAATTTTTTTAGTTTTTTAAAAGTAGAGAACACACTTTTGTCACTTTTGTATTTTGAGTGCTTATTTTTTTATTTCATTAGTCTGTGCCCTCATCTTAATTATTTCCTTCATTTAACTTGTTTTGGGTTTAATTTGCTGTTTTTTAAAAAATTCTAAACTTTCACAGATGGATATTTTGATTGTAGAATTTCAAGGTTTTGTTTTATATGCCTTTAATACTGTATATTTTTCTCTAAGCACAGTTTTCATTACTTTCCAAAAATTTATATAGATACTACCATAAATGTCATTCAGTTACAAATATTTTCCAGTTCTTTTTTGTTTTTGAAAAATTGTTTGCTGTCTGGTTTATTTCCAAATGACGTGCATGTGTGTTTCTTGTTGTATTTCTTCTTTGTTTTGATACCTGACTTAATTTCACTGTTGTCAAAAACATCTTATGAATGCATTTATATTAAAAAAAAAACATTTGAGACTTGCTTTATGAACTAATATCTAAGCAAATAGGGCCATTTGCTAAGAATGTGTGTTCTTTATTATTGTCTTCAGTGTTTTATATATGAAAATGAGGGCAACTTTTTGTGTTGTTTTGTTTAGATCATTTATATTTTTTTCAGATTTTTTCTACTTTATCTAGGTATTAAAAACAAAGGGTTCAAGTCCCCGGGGTAATTATGTATTTGTCTCCTTTTCATTTACGTATTTTGAACCCATAACACTGGTGCAGTAAAATACAGAATTTTTATACCTTCTGGTGGATTGACCCTTTTATTATGTGATTTTTACTCTTGTTTTTATAGTCATGCATCTTGCTTACTTTGTTGCCACTAATATAAGAGCACCAGCTTTATTTTGGAGAGTGTTTGTATGAAGTTCTTATTTCTAAGTTCTTATTTTCTCTTTGAAAGATGTCTCTTTCAAAATTTCTATGTCATGTATTATTGATGTCTTTTTTATAAGAGGCATATAAACTTTTATTTTTTAAAGCAAGTCTGACAATCTTAGTCATTTAATTGAGGTATTGCAATATTTTACATTTAATGTAAATGTTTCAGGAAAGGGGACCCCTTCCAGGGACCAAAACTGGGCCCTTGTCTAATACTCAGAAATGAGTTGTCCAAGGAGACACATGTGCTGACAAAGCAAGAGATTTTATTGGGAAAGGACACCCCGGTGGAGAGCAGGAGGGAAAGGGAACCCAGGAGAACAGCTCTGCCACATGGCTTGCAGTCTCAGGTTTTATGGTGATGGGTTTAGTTTGCGGGTTGTCTTTAGCCAATCATTCTGACTCAGAGTCTTCCTGGTGGTGCATGCCTTGTTCAGCCAAGATGGATGTCAGAGAGAAGGATTCTGGGAGGTGGTCAGACAGGTGGTGTCTCCTTTTGACCTTTCCTGAACTCTTCCAGTTGGTGGTAGCTTATTAGTTCCCTGTTCCTTACCAGGACCTCCTGTTGTCAAACAACTCATGCAAATGGTTACTATGGTGCCTGGCCAGGGTGGGCGGTTTCAGTCAGTGTGCTTCCTCTAACATAAGTGCTAATATGTTTTTGATATAATGCTGGATTTGATTTGTTAATTTGTCCTATATGTATGTGTCTATGTTCATGATTGATTTTAGTTTACAATTTTCTCTTATTGTAATGCCTTTCTTGGGATTATGCTGTCCTCATAAAGTGCACTGGAAATATTTCTTTCTCTTCTATATACTAGAAGAGTCTGTATGGAATTAACAATATTTCTTTCTATAATGTTTGATTGAATTTTCTGTATTATTATTGAGGCTTAGAATTTACTTTCTTGAAATGGTTTTAACTATAAATTTCAATAATCCATATATATTTTCATATATATTTCTTTTTGTATGAACTGCTTTCCTGGTGGCTTAGTTGGTAAAGAGTCTGCCTACAGTGTGGGAGAACCGGGTTCGATCCCTGGGTCAGGAAGATCCCCTGGAGAAGAAAATGGCAACCCACTCCAGTACTGTTGCCTGGAAAATCCCGTGGATGAAGGAGCCTGGCAGTCTACAGTCCATGGGGTCACAAAGAGTCACACATGACTGAGTGACTTCACTTTGTTTCTTTTTTTTGGTAGTTTGTATCTTTTGAGATATTGATTCATTTCAACTACACCACTGACTTTATAAGCATACATTTTTAAAAATAATATTCTTCTACTAACCTGTAGTATCTGAAGGGTCTTTAAAGATGCTTTCTCTTTCATTGTTGATATTAGTAAATGTTTCTATATTTTAGATATTTTTGCTAGAGGTTTGCCAATTTTAAAAATTATTTTTATTTTTAAACATCCTTGTTTGAATACCTTCAAAAATATTTTTAAAAGTGAGTAAACAGTTTTTGACCAACCCCCCCTAAAAACATATAACAACAAAATATATAATATAAAGCAGGAACGTTGATTAGATCCTCTAGTTTAACAAAACCCAGTGTATTATTTGTGAAAATGGCACTAATTTCAATTTAGACTTGATTCTAGTTTATAGAATCATTTTTAATTTTCATAAGTATGAAAATGGTGCTATAACTATGTAGAATATGTTTATTTTTAGAAGGTGTATACTGCTCTACTTAAAGTATTATTATACCTGCAAATTATTTTGAAAAATTTTAGCAAAAATTAAATGATACAGAAAGTACATAAGCTGTTGAATTTGGGTGGTAAATATATATGGGTTGTTACTGAACTATTTATTTCTTTTTTATATGTTTAAAAATTATTTTAAAAAGTTGAAAAATATTTTAATATTGGGCACTGCCCAACACCAGCAAATCAAAGTGAGCCATTGCTGTATTAAACTGATTAGTGAAGACTTCTTTGAGGATTTGGAGGTTTTGGTTGGGCTTTTAAAACTGGAGCAAAGTTAGGAAGATGGAATTAAAGAGTGAAGTCATGCTTGAAAGGGAGTAATATAAACAAAACTTGAGAGATTAAGATGAAAATGACTTGTCACTTTTGACTTGTCTTATTTCCTTTGCTAAGGGTGTTAAAGCTAGCTGTCTGAAAATTTATTTATGACTATGTTATAGTAGTATCAATTTTCCCTAAATAAGAGGTTCTGTGTTCACTGGGAGAATTTTGGAGGAATTTGTCTAAATGTCTTATTTTAAGGACTATGAGTCATTCATTACACCATTTGCTAGTTCCTTCACCAGAGTTTCTGTCTTAAGGATCACCGCATTTCTTCCCTCATAAGTGTGTTTGTTTGTAACGTGACATGGGAAAAATAAACTTTCTATATGTTCCTCATTGCTCTGCTATTCCCTGTAAATGTTTAGGAATCAGAATGCTACTAATCTGTTAATATAATCAAAGCTCCCAGTTTAGTTCAGGGTTTCATGCCTCAGAAAATATGTTAAATTTTCTTAGTGAAACTTCTTCATATTGTTCAGTTATATTACCTATGGCCCCTTCTGCCTCCCTTCCCAAATTCTTCTATATCCCACTTCCAAATAATCATAATGATAACTCTGCACTCCGTCTCTTACCTTCTGAATAATAGCAGCACCTAGCACTTACACTGTATTTGGTTTTTCATTTTCAAAGTGCTTTGCAATCAGGGACTGGCTGAGCTCCCTTAACCGTGAAATTTATTTCTTGATGACAGAAGGAACAAAACCTTGGCATCTGGCTATACCCACTATTGCCACCATGGAGCGGGGAGAGAAATCAGTGCTGTGGATGGAGGAAGAGGTTAGGGGTCAGGAGATTTGTGTCCTATTTTTGACTCTGCACTTGGCTTATGCACATCCTGGCTTAAGGCAGCAATTGCTCACTGCAAATTTTACCACCTGTAGGAGAAGGAGGATTGAATCCACATTGAAAAGAGGAGAAGCTCGTCTGTTACAAATAGGATGCCTTGAATTTGTAGTGGGACTCTGATACCTGATGAAATTGTTAACAGAGTGACATATGGAGACTATCCCTTCATGATGTGGTATGTTCGATTAAAAGATTAATTTTTAAAAATTATACAGTGAGTAAAAACATCTTTACTACATTTATTTCCCATATTCTTCTCCTTCATAAAATTCAATAAGTCCAGAAAAAAATAGAAATAATATAAGGCTAAGCCCAGTTTGTTGTTAATGCATTCAGTAAACTACATACTGTTTACATGTGTCACAGTCATCAGGATAACTTTTAATTATAAAAATTAATCAATGAGAATTTCTAGTGGCATACATCATAAGACTTGGTTATCAAACTGACATTCTCCTTTCTTCTAATTTGGAGTCTTTTTTCTGTTTTTAGTGGGAATGGCAGGTTAAATTATAAAATATCTCTCAATACAAAAGAATTGACAATAGTGCCGAAGAACAATAGATATAATGACAGTAATAAAGACAATAATTCAGACAAAGACAAATGTGTTTATCTGGATATTTGTTTTGATGTGCATAATAATACATTTTTACTTTTTTATGACAGATATTATTAGAATTAGAACATTTGTCATCAGTGGAATTCATGTATCTAAGTCTCTCATGTAGGAAAACATCTCATACAGATATTTTGGCTGGACATGTTCTAAGACAGAAGAGCATAGAACTGATATGAAATGAATGGTTTACTTGACTTCTTATAAAAATGAAAGAGATAAATTTTCTAAAGTATGTAAAAAAGTAAAATCCTGATGTCAGGGATTCTAAAGAGAAAATGTGGGGTGAATTTTGGAGTGGAAGAAGAAATCATTCACTAATTTCGTGCTGGTCAGAAATCACAATTATATAAACCTGTAGAAAGTGGCTTCTGCTCTTTTTCTGCCCCTATTCTTCAGCGAGAGGCTATTTCTATCAGAACAAGGGATGCTGAATATGCATGTTCTATTCACATTGAAGTCCTGTCTGGGAGAGTGAATGAAGGGGGGCTTACAGCATCAATTAGTGACATTATTAGTTTTCCAAAGTAGACGCTTCCATTTCCCTGTCTTGTTGTATTTATTTCTGCTCTGAAGTGATGGCTAGCTAATGTGAAATAAATATTTCAACAAAACCTGAAAAATTAAGAAAGAGAACCAAACATTCATTTACCTATTCAATACATTTATAACCATAGTCCATCAACCAATGGCTGATTTTTCAGTTTCTCATTTCAAAACAGCACAAGTGTTAGACTGGTGTTTAGGCTAAATGAAAGAAAGAAGAGATCAGCTCTTTCATGTATTCACTTGCCATAGTTTGGGAGTAATCCATTATATAGTTGGACTTTCCAGATGGCTCAGTGGTAAATAATCTGCCTGCGATGCAGGAGACACAGGAGATACGGGTTTGATCCCAAGGTTAGGAAGATCCCCTGGAGGAGGAAATAGCAACCCACTCCAGTATTCTTGCCTGGAAAATCCCATAGACATAGGAGCCTGGCGGGCTGCAGTCCCTAGGGTCACAGAGTCGGTCATGACTGACATGCATGCACATTGCAAGGTATGGTGATTTTATGGTAAAATCAGTGGAGATAAGTATTATCGTTATTTTTTGCTCATTTTATTCTCTTAAAAAATTGAGCCCGATAAGAAGAGTACTGACCATCTTTCTCCTTGATCACAAAATTGACAGGTTTGTTTCTCATATCCTTTATAACATTGGTAAAATTTAGCAGATTGTACCTACTTTACCATTTGGGAAAATAAAGTAGACTACTGTCTTGTTGGTCCTCAAGATTCAGTGGAGGAAGTAGAATTTAGGCTGAGGCCTCTGACTTTTCCTACCCCTATTTGCTAATATTTTGACTCCAGAAAAATATAACTTTTTTGCTTTTTGTTTTACAGAGCACTTATTTCACTTTCCAGATGGTATTAGCATTAAAGAACCAGCCTGCCAATGCAGGGGACATAAGGGACTCGGGTTCGATCCCTGGGTTGGGAAGATTCTCTGGAGAAGGAAATGGGAATCCACTCCAGTATTCTTGCCTGGAGAATTCCATGAACAGAGGAGCCTGGTGGGCTACAGTCCGTGGGGTTGCAAAGAGTCTGACTTGACTAAGCACGCATCAAGAAACCTCACCTATTACACTCTAGGCTCTGGTCCAAGTTCTGGGAATACAACAGTGGCTACAACAGGAAAATTATATCTGCTATATGTTAGTTGCTCAGTTGTGTCCAACTCTTTGCAACCCCATGAACTGTAGCCCACCAGGCTCCTCTTTCCACGGAATTCTCCAGGCAGGAATCCTGGAGTGGGTTGCCATTTCCTTCTCCAGGGGATCTTCCCAACCAAGGGATCGAATCTGTGTGGGCACATTCTTTACCATCTGAGCCATCAGGGAAGTCCTATGTATATATATAGAGGCTGCTGCTGCTGCTGCTAAGTCACTTCAGTTGTGTCCGACTCTGTGCAACCCCATAGACGGCAGCCTACCAGGCTCCGCCATCCCTGGGATTCTCCAGGCAAGAACACTGGAGTGGGTTGCCATTTCCTTCTCCAATGTGTGAAAGTGAAAAGTGAAGTCGCTCAGTCGTGTCCGACCCTTAGCGACCCCACGGACTGCAGCCTACCAGGCTCCTCCATCCATGGGATTTTCTAGGCAAGAGTACTGGAGTGGCTTGCCATTGCCTTCTCTGATATATAGAGGCAGACCATGCTAAATGTGTGTGTGTATATATATATCTGCTAATATTTTCACTCCAGAAAAATAGAGTTGTACACATTTTTTAAATTAGTGTTTGCATCAGAAATGCTTCATTTTATTAGATATGATAGAGAAAACTTTACTAGTAAAGAAAAAAATCTAATATAATTTAAGAAAACCATATTTGATACAGTAATACTTCCCCCTCCAGTTTTCTTGATTTTTGCTTGTTATAAATTTTTGGGTGTTTCTTTAAGCAGAAAACTAAAATGTTAAGACAAAATAAATCTACATACCTTTATTAAGTGTAAGTGGTTGGAATGGCTGTTCTCTCATAAAGTAATTTCACAGGCATCAGTGCTATACTACTGAAACCTGTATTGAAAGCAAAAAGTGTTCTTTCTTCAAAACACATAAGTACTTTCAAACTCCTAATGGCCTTTCTCTGAATTTTAGCATCTCCTTGATCCTGAGTGATTCTGGCAAGAGTTCCAATTAGCTTCCACTGGACTTATATGGACCATGACCAAGAACCAGTTCACCATCTTTACCATCACACTAAACCTGAACAGTTCAAGTTTAAACAATGTGTGATAAGAGCTGGGCTTGAGAAAGTATCAAATGTTTTAAGCATAGGGAGTTCAGTCTTGTGGCCCTCAAATTGTTTCTTCTGCTGAATATCCAAGAAGCAACATTTAATGTATGGTAAAAACCCAACTTTCTTTCCAGGGTTTGTGGAGGATAAAAATTCAGGAGGTAATGTCACCAAAATCCAGGAGAAGCAGAACATGCTAAATAAAGTCCGAGGTATAAATAAAATCTGACGATTCATTGTTACATACTATTTCTAGACTGTCTTTAATCAAATTGGTAAGGACATCATTAATAGACACAGATCCATAAAATGGGTCAAACAAGAAACCAGCCTATGTTTTAACACAAATCTAAACACACATTAAATGCATCTATGATACAGAAAAAAATCAGCAATTTAATCTTCTCCCACAGATGCTTATAAGTTTCCAAAAGTACAGGATTTTCAACAAAGAATTGGAGTGTCTTGATTTGATAAAGTTTTTCTAAACAACACTTCCCACTAGATAATTCATAAATGGGAACAGGGAGAACCATGAGAAAAATCACTTTTAAGTGATTCTCCAGGCAAGGATATTGAAGTGCATTGCCATGTCCTTCTCCAGGGGATCTTCCTGACCCAGGGACTGAATCTGGGTCTCCCACATTAGAGTCAGATACTTTACAATCTGAGCCACCAGGGAAGCTGAATTTGTAGATTTGTATGTGGGTCTGGCTGTATATTTATCTATATCAGAAAGGTAGTATTGTAGGTGATTACTATTTTCTTTTTTTCTTACTCTATAGTAGGTTTGGACAATTAGGTCAAAGAGACCAGGAACTGAATCCCAATTCTGCCACCTACTAGCTGTGTGACTTGCCCCCAAATCAACGTTTTTTGAGAATCAGTTTCCTCATTTTTAAAATGTTAAATAATTATAATGTTGTTGTTGTTTTTCACTTGCTAAGTTGTATCCAACTCTTTGTGACCCCATGGACTGCAGCATGCCATGCTCCTTTGTCCTTCACTATCTCCTGGAGTTTGCTCAAATTCATGTCCATTGAATCAGTGATGCTATCTAACCATTTCATCCTCTGACATCCCCTTCTCCCTTTGCCTTCAATCTATTCCATCATCAGGCTCTTTACCAATGAGCTGGCTTTTCCTATCAAGTGGCCAAAGTATTAGAGCTTCAGCTTCAGCATCAGTCCTTCCAATGAATATTCAGGACTCATTTCCTTAAAGATTGACTGATTTGATCTCCTTGCTGTTCAAGGGACTCTCAAGAGTCTTCTCCAGCACCACAGTTTGAAAGCATCAATTCTTTGGCACTCAATCTTCTTTATGGTCCAACTCTCATATTTGTACATGACTACTGAAAAAACCTGATCCTGGGAAAGGTTGGGGGCGGGAGGAGAAGGGGACGACGGAGAATGAGATGGCTGGATGGCATCACCGACTCTGTGGACATGAGTTTGGGTGTACTCCGGGAGTTGGTGATGGACAGGGAGGCCTGGTGTGCTGTGATTCATGGGGTCGCGGAGAGTCGGACACGACTGAGCGACTGAACTGAACTGAACTGAACTGAACTGAAAAAACCATAGCTTAGACTATATGGACCTTAGTTGGCAAAGTGATTTTAATCCACTGTCTAGGTTTGTCATAGCTTTTCTTCCAAGGAGCAAGAATCTTTTAATTTCATGGCTGCAGTCACTGTCTGCAGGGATTTGGGAGCCCAAGAAAATAAAATCTGTCACTGCTTCCACTTTTTCTCCTTCTATTTGCCATGAAGTGATAGGACTGGATGACATGATCTTAGTTTTTTGAATGTTGAGTTTCAAGCCACCTTTTTCATTTTTCACTCTTTTTCACCTTCATCAAGAGACTCTAGTTCCTCTTCACTTTCTGCCATTAAAGTAGTATCATCTATGTATCTGAAGATATTGATTTTTCTCCCAGCAATCTTGATTTCAGCTTGTGATTCATCCAGCCCAGCATTTTGCATTATGTACTTTGCATATAAGTTAAACTTGCATGTAAGTCCCAAGTTTGAACCAGTCTGTTGTTCCATGTCTGGTTCTAACGGTTTCTTCTTGACCGGCATACAGGTTTCTCAGGAGACAGGTCTGGTACTCCTTTCTCCTGAAGAGTTTTCCACAGTTTGTTGTGATCCAGTCAAAGGATTTAGTGTAGTCAATGAAACAGAAATAGATTGTTTTTTTTTTTTTTTTCTGGAATTCCCTTGCTTTTTCCATGATCTAGTGAATGTTGGCAATTTGATCTCTGGTTCCTCTCCTCTTCGAAACCCAGCTTGAACATCTGGATGTTCTTGGTTCATGTACTACTGAAGCCTAGCTTAAAGGACTTTAAGCATTAACTTGTTACCATGTGAAATGAGTGCAACTGTATGATAGTTAGATTATTCTTTGGCATTTCTCTTCTTTGGGATTGGAATAAAAAACAGATCCTTTTGTGTTTTTTTCCAAGTTTTCTGCATTTTCCAAGTTTTCTGAACTGTTAAGTGCAGCACTTTAACTGCATTATCTTTTAGGATTTGAAATAGCTCGGCTAAAATTCTATCACCTCCACTAGCTTTGTTCCAAGTAACTCTTGCTACAGCCCACTTAACCTTACATTCCAGGATGTCCAGTTCTAGTGAGTGACCACACCATCGTGGTTATCCATGATATTGAGAGCTTTTTTGTATTGTTCTGTGTGTTCTTGCCACCCCTTCTTAATTTCTTCTTGCTTCTGTTAGGTCCTTACTGTTACTCTCCTTTATCAAGCCCATTTTTGTATGAAATGCTTCCTTGGTATCTTCAGTTTTCTTGATGCAATCTGTAGTCTTTCCTATTCTATTGTTTTCCTCTATTTCTTTGCATAATAAATTATAGAGCTACCTCATAAAGTGATTTTGAGAATTAATTCAGTGTTATAAAGCACCCAGGGTTTATAAGTCATTTAATATATGTTACTTATCATTACTATAGCTTTTATTTGTATTTTTATAAGCATGTGCTCATTTTTTAAAGTAGTAACCCCAACCAGAATTATTTACTTAAAAACTCCTATGAACATTTATTTTTGCTTTCTGTTTCCTTAAATGAAAGTGACAATCTTAGTTGTGTAAGGATTCATTTCTGTAATGAGTGATCAATTACTCATTTATGCATACTCAATTCTTTATGTCTATTTTGATGCTTGTCTATTAATAGATTTTATATTCTTCTTATTCTGCATGTATACTAATATTTAAAAGATTTTAACTTATATTAAATTGAAATATTTTCTATTTGAATGTATTTAAATACATGTATATGTGTGTGCTTAGTCATGTCCAACCTTTTGTATCCCATGAGCTGGAGCTCACCAGGCTCCTCTGCTCATTAAATTTTCTAGGCAAGAACACTGGAGAGGGTTGCCATGGGAATCTTCCTGCATCAGGGATCAAATCCATGTCTCTGGTGACTTTTGCATTGCCAAGAGAGTTTTTTACCACTGCACCACCTGGGAAACTCAAATACATGTACAAATATGTATGTAAATATCTGTCAGCTTTCAAAGCTTCACTGATTAAGACTATGAAGTAAAGCCTTAATATCATTAGATAATTAAGGATTATCCCATAATTCAAATACAATTTAGGAATTATTTCCATTTAATCAGCTCTCCATTCAGAGTTCATCAGGCACTCTAACTATCCGATCTAGTCCCTTAAATCTATTTCTCACTTCCACTGTATAATCATAAGGGATTTGATTGAGGTCATATCTGAATGGTCTAGTGGTTTTCCCTACATTCTTCAATTTAAGTCTGAATTTGGCAATAAGGAGTTCATGATCTGAGCCACAGTCAGCTCCTGGTCTTGTTTTTTCTAACTGTATACAGCTTCTCCATCTTTGGTTGCAAAGAATATAGTCAATCTGATTTCGGTGTTGACCATCTGGTGATGTCCATAAAAGAAATGCAAAAAAGCAAAATGGCTGTCTGAGGAGGCCTTACAAATAGCTGTGAAAAGAAGAGAGGCAAAAAGCAAAGGAGAAAAGGAAAGATATAAGCATCTGAATGCAGAGTTCCAAAGAATAGCAAGGAGATAAGAAAACCTTCCTCAGTGATCAATGCAAAGAAATAGATGAAAACAACAGAATAAGAAAAACAAGAGATCTCTTCAAGAAAATTAGAGACTCCAAGGGAACATATGCAAAGATGGGCTCGATAAAGGACAGAAATGGTATGGACCTAACAGAAGCAGAAGATATTAAGAAGAGGTGGCAAGAATACACAGAAGAACTGTACAAAAAAAGATCTTCACGACCAAGATAGTCACGATAACGTGATCACTGACCTAGAGCCAGACATCTTGGAATGTGAAGTCAAGTGGGCCTTAGAAAGCATCACTATGAACAAAGCTAGTGGAGGTGATGGAATTCCAGTTGAGCTATTTCAAATCTTGAAAGATGATGCTGTGAAAGTGCTACATTCAATATGCCAGCAAATTTGGAAAACTCAGTAGTGGCCACAGGACTGGAAAAAGTCAGTCTTCATTCCAATCCCAAAGAAAGGCAATGCCAAAGATGCTCAAACTACCACACAATTGCACTCATCTCACACGCTAGTAAAGTCATGCTCAAAATTCTCCAAGCCAGGCTTCAGCAATATGTGAACCGTGAACTCCCAGATGTTCAAGCAGGTTTTAGAAAAGGCAGAGGCACCAGAGATCAAATTGTCAACATCTGCTGGATCATGGAGAAAGCAAGAGAGTTCCAGAAAAACATCTGTTTCTGCTTCATTGACTATGCCAAAGCCTTTGACTGTGTGGATCACAATAAACTGTGGAAAATTCTTAAAGAGATGATAATACCAGACCACCTGACCTGCCTCTTGAGAAACCTGTATGCAGGTCAGGAAGCAACAGAACTGTACATGGAACAACAGACTGGTTCCAAATAGGAAAAGAAGTATGTCAAGGTTGTATATTGTCACCTTGCTTATTTAACTTATAGGCAGAGTACATCATGAGGAACGCTGGGTTGGAAGAAGCACAAGCTGGAATCAAGATTGCCGGGAGAAATATCAATAACCTCAGATATGCAGATGACACTACCCTTATGGCAGAAAGTGAAGAGGAACTAAAAAGCCTCTTGATGAAAGTGAAAGAGGAGAGTGAAAAGGTTGGCTTGAAGCTCAACATTCAGAAAACAAAGATCATGGCATCTGGACCCATCACTTCATGGGAAATAGATGGAAAAACAGTGGAAACAGTGTGAGAGTTTATTTTTTTGGGCTCCAAAATCACTGCAGATGCTGACTGCAGCCAGGAAATTAAAAGACGCTTACTCCTTGGAAGGAAAGTTATGACCAACCTTGATAGTACATTAAAAAGCAGAGACATTACTTTGCCAACCAAGGTCCGTCTAGTCAAGGCTATGGTTTTTCCTGTGGTCATGTATGGATGTGAGAGTTGGACTGTGAAGAAAGCTGATCACCGAAGAATTGATGCTTTTGAACTTGGTGTTGGAGAAGACTCTTGAGAGTCCCTTGGACTGCAAGGAGATCCAACCAGTCCATTCTAAAGGAGATCAATCCTGGGTGTTCATTGGAAGGACTGATGCTAAAGCTGAAACTGCAATACTTTGGCCACTTCATGCGACGAGTTGACTCACTGGAAAAGACTTTTATGCTGGGAAAGGTTTGGGATGGGAGGTGAAGGGGACGACAGAGAATGAGATGACTGGATGGCATCACTGACACGGTGGACGTGAGTTTGAGTGAACTCTGGGAGTTGGTGATGGACAGGGAGGCCTGGCGTGCTGTGGTTCATGGGGTCGCGGAGAGTCGGACCCGACTGAGTGACTGAACTGAACTGAACTGAATCAGCTCTCCAGTTTACCCACAAAACTTTCTCACTTAACAGAATGCTGACATATGTATTTAAATGAGACAACCATTTGGCTAAATCTTGTTGCACAAGAAAAGTCCATTTCACAGTCTATTCACATCTCACTTTATGGCACTTCACCATGGAAGGGCAAAACAGTTTAAACATTCACAGTAAGAACCACCTTGAACCGTATTTAGCTCCCAAACTTTCTAAATTTCTTTAAGGCTCAGATAATTCCCACAAAGTCTTGCCTCACTTCCTCCCTGCATTCACCACTTACCTTCTGGGAAATCAAGCCAACTACTTACTGGAAGAAACAAACACATTGTATTTGTTTCTATGCAATTTAGGGTTTACCACATTTTAGGAAAACTTAAAGAGAGGAATAAGACTTTGTTTTAAAAATAGTAACTGCCAACAATATCCAAATAAAATAAATTAGGGTATATACTTGATATTCGCTTTTTACTGATAAACTTTTGAATGCCAAGATACTATATATACACATTTATATAAGCATGAATCATAATGATGTAGTTATTTCATTGATTTTCATACATGGCGTGGAAGATTGTTACTTAGGAATATTTACTATTCTGAGGAAAAAAACACAGAGCCATTCATATAATTAACAAAAAACATATTAACTGAAAACCATTAACAACAGCTAAATGGAATATAAGTTTTGTCTTAAGCACTCGGATTATTGAATAACTAATTTCTAAATAATAATGCTGAAATTACATCTTGTATCCAGGTGGTGCTAGTGGTAAGTAACTCACCTGCCAATGCAGGAGATATATGAGACTCAGGTTCTAGCCCTGGGTTGGGAAGACCTCCTAGAGGAGGGCATGACAACCACTCCAGTATTCTTACTTGGAGAATCCCATGGACAGGGGAGCCTGGTGGGCTACAATCCATAGGGTCGGAAAGAGTTGGACACAGCTGAAGTGACTTAGCACACACAGACACACATATTTGTGGGTACTTTAATTTTATGTCTGTATTTGCATGATTCTGTCCTTATTGCTAAATACAGCAAATTTACACAGAAGTAGGATATATTTCAATTGTAATCCCTAAAAATTTTGAAGACAGGAAAGAAATGGTGAAATAAGTGATCGTGTCATATCCAGAATACTTAGGCTAAAAATGGAAGGATCAGTAATGTACTCCACCTTGATCTAATCCCATGCTTTCTCTCTGATCAGAAATGAAATTGATTAATGGTAGGGCAAACCCAGACAAAGCAGCTAATTATAAAGGGAATTCACAGCTATATAAATGGAGGGCTTAGCCTTACCACTAAAGATCAGCCACTGATAGTACCCTGTTGTCCGCACAGGGATTAGGCTAGCCAAAAAATGTATTCTTGCTTTGGAAATCTTTTTGCCTCATATAGATGCATTCCCCCCAAATTTTGTCTATTTTATCCAGAGTATAGTCAATGTCTCAGAGGACAGATATAAAATCACAGGGGGCAAAAAAGAAGTTTCCAAGTATAAATTTGGTGAAAGTAGTAAAGGAAAATAATGTAAGCAGAAAATAGTGGGGTTTTTAAAGTAATATTTCTCACCCTAAAAAATTTTATTCAAGTTTTTCTATAGGATGTTTCAAACATTTTGGCCAACCTAATACACATCTACATATATGTGTGTGTATAAAAATGTTTGTTTTACCCAGAAGAATTTCTTATCCCTCTTTATTTTTTTTCTTTCAATTTTTATGTCTTATAATATTCACAATCTATATTTGGCTGTTTCCCTGTGATATAATTGAACATGCTTTTTTAATCTTTTGATTTACTGTAAACTGGTAGTCAAATTTATAGAATCAGTCTGATTGAGGTTGGCTTTGCTTTGCTATCCCCTTTAACTTGAAGGAATTGGGTTGACACAGAAATAGGCCAATGATTAACAGACTTCCATTAATGGTTTCTTTTATTGTTGATGGGAAGGTTGGGAATCAACTTCAGAGCATTTCCATTCAAATCAATGATAGTATTCAAAGCACTAAGACTGAATTGTAGCAGTGATACCTCTGGAAATCTCCATACATTTTCATTTCTGAGAGTGGATTTCATTTTTTTCTTGAGACTTGTATGGGCAACAGTGGTTGAGATTTTTACCCTGGGATGAACATACAGAAAATGGGGGAAGAAAGGAAAGAAGAAGGGGGGGTTGAGTCCGAGACGTTTGGGGTATAATGTGACCAGACAGTGAGCCTAGTTTACTTTTGAATAGTTTAAACTTTTTAGAAGGAAAACTAGGCTGTTCTTTGCTTTCACTACTGTCTCAATGCTGACTCAGTGCCTAACTTTGCTGATGCTATTGACAGAGGAAGACAATCAGCCAATCTTCTTTTTTGTTCTTTGTCTTTTCAGCTTCTTCTTAACCCTTTTCCCAACCCTGAATCATAAATGGATACGCTCAATCTAAGGTGAAGGTAGAGAACTACTAAACAGAGCCTGACAGATTGAGAGGGTGGATGCTCCAAATGGTTTAGTGGTAAGCCCATACCACATTTTCCTCTTCCTCCATCTGTTTCTCTCCAGATCTGTGGATGGCACTGACATGCTATAGCAAAGGAAGTTTTGGAACAAGTATAAGCAAATTATCATGTATTTTGTAAAGTATACCTAATCAGCATTGGGTAATTTTCTCAAATATCAGAAAAATATTAGCAAATCTTTGTATTGTTCCACTTTTTTTTTTTTTTGGTTGTTCCACACAGCTTGAGGGATCTTAGTTCCCCACCCAGGAATTAAACCCAGGTCCTCGTCAGTGAAGCACAGAGTCCTAACCATTGGACCGCCAAGGAATTCTCTTGTTCCACTTTTAAATGCATATTTAATTGAAATTTTTTTTTGCTTAAATGTTTGTGATTTGAAGAAAATTCATTTTTTAAAAACACTTTGAGTATTTCACATTTAAATTTCACATTTTTTTTTTTTTGGAAACATAATTCCTTATTCTTTGATGCAAGGCTATTTGTATAGAAATGGCAACCCACTCCAGTATTCTTGCCTGGAGAATCCCAGCGATGGGGGAGCCTGGTGGGCTTTCGTCTATGGGGTCGCACAGAGTTGGACATGACTGAAGTGACTTAGCAGCAGCAGCAATAAAACCTTAACCATTAATATAGTAATAGTGAATATAAATAGCCACTTCAGTTAAGGATCTAACTTCCTTGTTTGGTTGGGGGTAAAGAAGAACCTATATTTTAAAAATACCTTTACCCTAAAATCTTTCACAATGGTTGGGAGACTGTAAACTGCACTAATAACATTCTGTTGATCAACTTATTACAGCAAAACAAAAGAAAACCTTCGCATTGTCAAACTACATATTGGTTTTTGAAAGTGTTAAATGCAGCTGCTGATTTGGGTCCCTTTTTACTTAAGTTGAATGCTGCTGCTGCTGCTAAGTCGCTTCAGTCGTGTCTGACTCTGTGTGACCCCATAGATGGCAGCCCACCAGGCTCCTCTGTCCCTAGGATTCTCCAGGCAAGAACACTAGAGTGGGCTGCCATTTCCTTCTCCAATGCTTGTATGCATGCTAAGTCGCTTCAGTCATGTCCGACTCTGTGTGACTGAAATTTGTGTAATTGTTAGGTGTTACATTCTAAAGGAGATCAGTCCTGGATGTTCATTGGAAGGACTGATGCTAAAGCTGAAACTCCAATACTTTGGCCACCTCATGCGAAGAGTTGACTCACTGGAAAAGACTCTGATGCTGGGAGGGATTGGGGGTGGGAGGAGAAGGGGACGACAGAGAATGAGATGGCTGGATGGCATCACCAACTCGATGGACATGAGTTTGAGTGAACTCCGGGAGTTGGTGATAGACAGGGAGGCCTGGTGTGCTGTGATTCATGGGGTCGCAAAGAGTCGGACACGACTGAGCGACTGAACTGAACTGAACTGAACTGACATTGCTGGAGCTATGATATGGTCTGATCATCAAGTATACATACCATTTTACAAACCAGGGGTCAAATATGAGGGAAAAGTAGCTTATTTATAATGTATTTTTATCCATTCATTTTTATATTGTATTTAAGATAGATTTTTAGTTCTTAAAGCCTTACTTCTACTCATAATATCTCTATTTAACTTACTAATTGTCATTACCATAAATTATCATTAGCATGTTTACTACTTCCACTATATATATTTTTTATAAAGTAATAATGACATGATTGCGTTTTCTGTATTTACTCCCAGGTACTTAAAAATGAACATTTGTAATTCACTACTCATTTTTGGGACAGCTGAATTAGGCTGTATCTTACTATTTTCTCAGGATTAGACTGTAGTGAGGGCTTATGACACAGAAACACATTACAGTGTGTGCTGTCTAATACTGTTGCTTTATTTTTCATATTGCTACTCATTAGTTAGAACATTATTTGGTTTTTCTTTTTTAATTAGCAGTCTGACATTAAAAATAACTTTTTATTTCAAGTAATATTCATTTTAAAGGCTTTAATAAGTTTACATAGTCTACTTGTAACCTATGCAGAGAAACCTTCCTGTCAGATTTATTTGCCTTGGTTTCTTAAAATTGTACTATATAAGGAAGTATTTCAAAAATACATATATTATTGAAACATGATATACACAAAACCTTTATCAATCAATATACTTATGATAATTAGGATATTCTTGTCATCAAATTCAAGGTTATAAATGAGTCAAAGAAGCATGATTAGTTTAATAGAAGATACATAAATGGATATATTCTAGATTTAGACTATAAAGCAGCTTTTTAATATAAATTATTCAGCACAACTGCCCAAATATATGTGTTTTGCAGGTAAAATAGCATAAAAACAAACTGACACTGCCATGACAAGTAAATGCAATTCTGTTGGGTGATTTTGAAAGAAAATATTTATAGATATTGTATGCTTATTTTAAGCTGTCAAATCATTTTTGTTTTTGAATAACATCTTAGGCAGATCCTCAATACTCAAAAGAGATAAAATTTAAAATGGCTTAGCTTGAAATGAGATGGATGGTTCAGAGATACAGATGCTTAAAAACTACCTTGTTCTCTGGGTTCTAAGCGGTAGCCCTAACAGAGGAGACCAAGATGGTGTGAGACCCTAAGTTTACCTCCTCCTAAAGGCACACCAAAGTTGCAACTGTTTACAGAGCAACTGTTGATAAGATTGGCCTGAAGACTAGCAGAAAAGATCATCTATAAATAAAGATATAACAAGGAAGCACAACATGGTGCGTGGTAGGGGTCTGGACACAGTATAGTTGAGTCGCATATCCTCAGGTTGCTGCTACTGCTAAGTCACTTCAGTCGTGTCCGACTCTGTGTGACCCCATAGATGGAAGCCCACCAGGCTCCCCCATCCCTGGGATTCTCCAGGCAAGAACACTGGAGTGGGTTGCCATTTCCTTCTCCAATCCTCAGGTTGGTGATCCACCAATGGGAGAATAATTACAACTGTAGAGGTTTTCTCCAAGGAGTGAGGGATCCAATCCCAACATCGAGCCCCCCAAACTTGGGAGTCCTGTGGTGGGAAGATGAACCTCCAGAACGTTTGGCGTTGAAGGCCAGTGGAGTTCACTTTTCGGAGTGTCGTCAGCCTGAGGAATATAAAGACTCCACTCTCAAAGGACACACACAGAATCTCACAGACTCTTGGAACCAAGGCAAAGCAGTCATTAGGAGGGGGCCTATATCAGACCCATTATGACTTTGGAGAGCCCCTCAAAGAGGCAGGAGGCAGTTGGGACTCAGCCTGGGGATGTAGACACTGCAGCAGCCGTTTTGGGGGAGCTCATCCTATCACAAGGACACTGATGCTGGCAAGTGCAGTTTTGGATCCTCTCTCTAGCTTATTAGTGATCAAACCTGGCCCTTCCCAGCAACCAGTTGACAGCAATCCTGGGATGGCCCAGGTCAAGCAGCTAGATGGACAGATACACAGCCTCACCCACCAGCAGGTCAGTTCCTGGTGGATGTTCTGAGTCCAAACACCTGAAGAACTGGTCCCACCCACCAGAGAGCCCAGGCCTAGGCCTTACCTGTTAGTGGGCAAGCACCAGCACCATGACCTCTGAGACTCACAGCCAGTGCTCCCTGGACCTGGCTCTGCCCACCAGCAGTTGGATACCAGCCCCAGGATATCTGCAGCACTGCAGCCAATCACTTTTCAAGACATGAGCCAAGCACAAGCAGCCTGGGACCACTCTGGGGGGAACCAATCTGGAGGCCCCGGGTCCTGGCACAACCCACCTGCTGGCCAGCACCACGTCTGGACAACCCAGATCCCACAGCCAGCCTTGTCAGAAACTAGCCCAGCCCACCAGCAGGTTGAAACAAGCCCTAGGAATCCAGGTCCTTCAGCTAGTCATCCCAAGACAGAGCTCCAAGCTCCAGTGGACCAGTACTAGTTCCAGAGCCCCCTGGGGGCTCCACAGCAAGTTCCTGGTTACCCTGCCCTGCCCACCAGCAGGGTGTCATCAGGATTGAGATTCCCTTGGCTATGCAGCCAGCTATACCAGCACCAAGTCCTATCTGCGGTTGGCAACCTGTGCACAAGGCTGGGCCTGAAAGCCAATTGCACTAGGGGATAGCCACACCTACCACTGAGTCCATAGTAATGAGTCTGCTATAGCATAAAGGCTCACATAGCCCAAATAGAGCATCCCCCTAGGGCATATAGATTTGGTGGCCAGAGGACAGTGCAGTGCTGAACCCCATAAGATGATTCCTACATAAGGCCACCTCACTAAGATCAGGAAAAGTATTAAACCTACCAAATAGAAATAAAAACAATGAAGTAGGCAAAATGAGGCAACAGAGAAATATATTCCAGATGAAGGAATAAGATAAAACTCCAGAAGAACAAGTAGAATGGAGATTGGTAATCTACCTGATAAAGAGTTCAAGGTAATGATCATAAAGATTCTCAGCTCAGGAGAAGAATAGATAAATGTGGTGAGAAGTTTAACAAAGAGAAAATATAAAGAAAAACCAGAGTTTAAGAGTATAATAATGATAATAAGTACATGAGAGGAAAGTCATTTTCAAAATTCCATTTACATTCACATCAAAAAGAATAAAATGCCTGGGAATAAATCTAACTAAGCAGGTAAAAGGCAATGGCAGGCCACTCCAGTACTCTTGCCTAGAAAATCCCATGGATGGAGGAGCCTGGTAGGCTGCAGTCCGTGGGGTCACTACGAGTCAGACATGACCGAGTGACTTCACTTTCACTTTCACACATTGGAGAAGGAAATGGCAACCCACTCCAGTGTTCTTGCCTGGAGAATCCCAGGGACGGGGGAGCCTGGTGGGCTTCCGTCTATGGGGTCACACAGAGTCGGACACGACTGAAGTGACTTAGCAGCAGCAGCAGCAGCAGTAGCAGCAGCAAGCAGGTAAAAGACCTACGCTCAGAAAACTCTAAGACACTGATGAAACAAGTTGGAGATGACACAAACAGATTGGAAAGATATGGAATACAAGGACTGTTAAAATGACAATATTACATAAGGCAATCCTCAGATTCAAAATGTCACTGACATTTTCAACAGAACTATAACAAATAATTTTAAAATTTGTGTGGAAACACAAAAGAGCCTGAACAGCCAAAACAATCTTAAGAAAGAAGAACAAATCTGGAGGTGGCATACTCCCTCGTTTCAAACTATACTACAAAGCTACAGTCATCAAAAACAGTATGGTACTAGTGCAAAAACAGACACATAGATCAGTAAAAGAGAACAGAGCCCAGAAATGAACCCACACATGATGGTCAGTTAATCTACAAAAAAGGAGGCAAGGATGTACAGTAGAGAAAAGATAGTCTCCTCAACAAATAGCTCTAGGGAAACTAGACAGTTACATGTAAAACAATGAAATCAGAACATACCTCACACTATATACAATATGAAGTTTTATAAAAAAGTAAAGTTTTTTGTTTTAATATTAATATCCAAAAGAATTAGTCTACCACAGGACATAGTTTTATTATAAAATAGTAATTCTTTGATCTGATTCAACAATCAGATTCAACAGTTGTTTCTGCAATGTCCCAAAAGATTATTCAAATTATGATTTTATAATTTGGAAATGGGAAACTGAGTATCAGTCTGGGAAAGTTATTTCACATATGGACAATTTTAATGTTAGAAAAGTTTTTGTGATAAGGACTACTTGTTTCAATGAGATATTACAAAGAGCCAATAATAGTATATTTTCACCTAAAAAATATTTTTCTTACTCATTTGCAGGCTCCTTATCCTGCTTCAAATCTTAAATTTATGAATATTCACAGAGATTCTTATATGAGATAAATACACCATTTTAACTGTGGAAAGGATTCACTGACAACTATAAACTTGAAGACAAATAAAGACAATGATTTGAACCAACCTCATATATGATTTCAGAGAAGGCAATGGCACCCCACTCCAGTACTCTTGCCTGGAAAATCCCGTGGACGGAGGGGTCTGGTAGGCTGCAGTCCATAGGGTCGCAGAGTCGGACACGACTGAGTGACTTCACTTTCACTTTTCACTTTCCGGCATTGGAGAAGGAAATGGCAACCCACTCCAGTGTTCTTGCCTGGAGAATCCCAGGGATGGTGGAGCCTGGTGGTCTGCCATCTATGGGGTCGCACAGAGTCGGACACGACTGACACGACTTAGCAGCAGCAGCATATATGATTTATCCTTGCCTGGGACTATACATTTTGCACTTGAAGTTTCAGACCTGACATTGTTCAATTTGGAGATACTGATCTCAAGTGACATTTTGTTGATTATACCTGACTTGGAACCATGTGACAGAACACAGGTGATACAAGGTCTGTTTAAATGCTTTTTGTGCATTTAAGACCTATGAGTTAATATTGAAAGAGTTACCTGAGATTGGTTGCTTATTTTTAAACATATGGAATCCATGAACTTCTATCTCAGTAATACTTTCTAAAATATGTTTGAAATGCATTTATTTGTCTGCCATTAATTAATCTATTGAACTAAAACTGACATGTATCTAATATGTGCTAGGTACTATTCTTGGGACTGGGGATATAGGGGTGAATAAAACTAAAATCCTTTCCTGTTCACTCATCCCCTGCACCATTTTTTTTTTAAGAGCTTACCTTCCCACTGGGAACAGATAATAAATAACATAATATAATTTAATATAAGGTAGTTGTCAGTGAAGGCATCTCAGAGGAGGGTGTCAATTGAACTGAAATGTGAATGACATAAAAGAGTTATTGCAGATAAGGGGGAGTGGCGAGCACATGGATTCGAAGTTCTTCTGTATTGTTTGAATAGTATATAAGAATGCATTTGCAATTACTTGCATAGCAATAGCAGGAAAATATTATTGAAAAGCTATACGTTATAATGTCTGAACATTGATATGGAAGGCTACTGAAACTAGGTAAGAGACAAAAATTTTAGATGTTCAATATGGAAGTACTAGAATTTTTTGAAGTGAAATAATTTTTTCCTCTTTAATTGGTAATATTCCAATTAGCAATAGAGTTGAATATCACTATTTTTAATCATTAGAAAATAAAATTTAGTATTGACCAATATGGAGAAGGCACTGGCACCCCACTCCAGTACTCTTGCCTGGAGAATCCCATGGACGGAGGAGCCTGGTAGGCTGCAGTACATGGGGGCAAAGAGTTAGACACAACTGAATGACTTCACTTTCACTTTTCACTTTCATGCATTGGAGAAGGAAATGGTAACCCACTCCAGTGTTCTTGCCTGGAGAATCCCAGGGACGGGGGAGCCTGGTGTGCTGCTGTCTATGGGGTCGCACAGAGTCGGACATGACTGAAGCGACTTAGCAGCAGCAGCAGCAGCAGCATTGACCAATATAACAAAAATGATGTTAAGAAAGAAGATAAATTATCAAGGTTAAGTAGATACCCATCAAATCAGTGTCTGACTAGAGCCATGTAAATATGTGTGTAAAAACTTCTCAAGTTTATACTCCTTTAATAAGATAAGTATATACATAGAATATCGACTATTGCACAGGAAAGTTCCCTTATTTTTCCAAGGGACTATTTATTTTTAAGAAATAGTCAACATAGATTTCCTTGAAATATCATTTCATTTAGGACACTTAGGTCACTTAGGACAGATTTGTTTAAATAAATGTGGAATCTAAAAAAAAACAGTACAAATGAACTTATTTAGAAAATGGAAATAGAGTCATGGATGCAGAAAACAAACCTGTGGTTACTAGGGGGCAAGATCGGGTGGAGAGGGATAAATTGGAAGATTGGGATTGCAATATACACACTAATATGGTTTCTCAGATGGTAAAGAATCCACCTGCTGATGCAAGAGACACTGGTTTGATCCCTGAGTTGGGAAGATCTCTTGGAGAAGGGAATGCCAACCCACTCCAGTATGCTTGCCTGGGAGATCCCTAGGGCAGAGGAGCCTGGTGGGCTACTGTCCATGGGATTGCAAAGAGCCAGATATGACTGAATGAATAACACTTTCACTTTATTCATACCTAAAATAATTAACTAATAAGAGCCTACCATGTAGCACTTGGAATTCTATGAAGTACTCTGTAATGGTCTATATGGGAAAAGAATTTAAAAAAGAGTGGATATATGTTTATGTATATAAATGCTTGTCTTTGCTATATACCTGAAACTAACACAACATTGTTAATCAACTATATTCCAATAAAACTCATACTCAAAACAAAACCCCCTAATCCCCCCAAACCCTCAAAATTCAATCACTGCTAAAATTTTCAGGCTTATACCTGTTGCCTGAGGTGAAGCAACATTATGTGAGAATAGATATGTTGTGTATACTATTGTCCTATGGAATCTAACTGTAGCTTGGTTAAGTGTCACTTATGGGATATTGGCTGTGGAACCCAAACATTAATATGCAGGAGAAGTGAAAAGAATAAAATGAATCATTGCAGCATTCTTTCTTGATAAACTCTGCTATGCACAATTCATCTGATCAAATATGTAGAAAAAGACTGATCCTTCTTGTACAACGCTACTTCCTTTTAGGAATATAAGTGACCAAACCTCCCGCTCTGCCTCCCTGCATCTGTCTTCGATATACACAGCTCCCTTTGAAATCAGTTGGATGTGAGGGAGTGCAGTGGGGGATGAAAATCTGTGAATTCCACAGCCATTTCTCAGGTGGAAGATTGGGGGAACTGCCATCTTAATGATGCTTCTCAGTGGGAGACCCAGTTTGATGAGGCTGAATAGGCCTGAAAGAATCGACTTCATGATATAAAGAAATGGGGAATCAGAGAGCCTTGCAGCTTCCAGAAGGAATCTTGAAATACTGAGTGGGATAGACTCCCTTTCAAATCAAATTAATTGAATTTGTGTAGTTTCCTTTTCCCTTCTTAAGAACTCTCCCCCGCCTTTTTCTTTTGGTAAACAGTCATCTAGTATCGGTCATTTCTTAATTCATTCCTTGAATTACTTCATCTTTTGATACTGTCAGGGGCTACCAGCCTCTTAGTTATTCTGTTTAATTATATTTGAGAGCCCAAGTCCTAGGTGCTCACATGTATCTCCCACTGAATCAATAGTCCTTTAAACTGTGTATGGTGATCTTCTCATTTTAGAAATTAGACATCATGATTAGAAGAGCATTTATGTTACATAAGGGTTTTTTCTTTAAACTTGACTGAGGGTTTCCTTTAAAAAACCTAAAAACAAACATAAACTTCTAAGTTATAAGAGAGGCAAATATATTGGAGTATCTTTTTTTCCCTCTGGATATTGCTTGAAATCCTACGTGGTCTGAACATTATCTGTTACCAAACAGTGTCAGAGCAACACATTCTTTATTCTTAACAGCTTCATAACCATTTGTAAATTATAGACTTGTGATGCCTGTGTCATATATTACATAATATATATTATTTGAAAGCACACACTAAGAAATAACAGTTAACAAAAAGCCTGTGTAAACAAGATGTTATACTTATAAACTTTGGGCAAATAGATTGAAGCAACCTCTTTACTTATACATACATGGGAGCAAGGAGTAGATGCTCAAACTGCAAAGTGGACTAAGAAATAAATTGGTCATTTGGTTGGGATTCTATTGGTGTTGTGTGAGACAATACCAAAAGGTAGGACAGGGAAAGTTTGGAACATAATTAGTAATCCTACCTAAAACCAGCTTTCTTCTTCTAGATGGGACCTTACTCAAACCCCAGCAGCCAATTGTAATGCTTATCATAATCATAACGTTAAAGATTTTCAAAGTAGACATTTCCCTCAGCTGTCCTTAGGAGCATGTTTTAAGTGATTAAAATTCAATGCTGTCAAGAAGTTCTTACATTATGTCAACATAAATTTGTCTTGTAAGTTAAGCCATTTCCTGCTGTAGCCCTGAAGAACAGCTGGTCACCATCTTCTTTATGATCATCCTCCTTAAGCTCAACGATAATAAAACTATCCAATGCTCTTTTTTCTTTTTCAGCTGAAGTCATCACAACTTATTCATATATTTTTTTCATAGATTTTTATTTTTTATAATGACACCATTTATTTTCAGGGCCACTAAGCTTTCTGATATCCCTGGGAGATTACTAGATGGCAGCCACTGTTCCTTTCCATTACAGACAGTAACTTGCCAAGATGATTTCAAATTATGGCTGCCTATCTTTTAATACACTGCCAATGACATAATGTTCTCTAAACAACACAAATATAATTGACATCTGTAATTAACATTAGGTCACACTTTTCTCTCCCACATTAAAAATGTCATCTTTGAAGCATTATTTCACTGGTTATGTTTGTGCCAATATAGATATATCCCAGATATATTAGCAGTGAACCATGCAGCAGGGAAAGCTTAAATCTCCAAATGTCCTTCACACACCGACTATTTTTAAAATCCTTTGAAACATGATGTGAATCACTGCCTATAATATAGAAGGTTTATAATATATATATATATTTACTGAACATAGTAGGTCTGTGTCTTCCCCATGCAGATCACGTGAATGAAATGTGAATATTCGGCCTGTTAGTTATCTGCATATGTTAAAACTGAAGCCCTTGTCTCCAATATTTTCTATGATTCTTCAATGACTTGTAGTTAGGCTCTGTGTAGAGTTAGGTGGCTTATTGAATGAATTTGGTGTTTTTGATCGGTGTAATTATGTAATTGAGATAATATAAGCCCTCAGGCTTCAATTCTTTTTTCAATTATACATTTCTTCAATTAGGCATTTAGTTTTACAAAACTATAAACCTTCCTGATAACTATCCAAAATATTTTCTCTGCTTTGCTTAGAGAGCTTCAGTAGGTTTTTCTGATTTGTTAGAGTCAAAATTCTGACAAATCGGTAGGAAGCAAATGTGATATTCATCATGTTGCTGCTGATCCTATATTAAGGCCAGATAAAGTCAGTTCTTAATCTGTTTACCAGGGTTCATCGACTAAATTTATCATTATATCCCAAGTTAATGCTACACCAATATTATTGCTGAATAAAGCAGGCAGTTTACCAAACAATACATAGACTAAAATTCCATATTTGTTTTAACAAAAACTGTTTGGTTGTATTTATGCATAAGAGAAGTCTGGAAGGACATCCACAATATAATTAAAGTGATTATCATCTTAGAGTGTTGGGGTCATGGGTTATTGTTATTTTATATTTATTGCATGCTTTTCTAATTTTTCTACATGTTCATTTTCTAGTGAACATGTAATACTTTATGTAACTAAAAAAACCCCTAATTTTACATATTTTAAGTCTAAATCAGCTAAAAGTATATGTTCAAACCTAGAATAATGATTCAAATAATGGCCTAAAAATTCGAGTGAATTTGAAACTATAGATATTAAATAAGCAAGGATTTTGTTTAAAGCATTGCTTCTTCAAAGTCTATCTAGCATGCTGTGAGTACTCAAATACATTACCCGAAATCAAGTATTAATTATTTTAGCTAGAGAAACTGAGTGAAGTTGTGAACCATTCTTTTTCTTTTTCCTGCAAGCAAAATACATCCTACTTTACACATTGTAGTTGGATAATGGATATTAAGAATTGCCAACTAGGGGGGAATAGCGAAAGGGGGATTTTAAGTCCTACGAGAATATTCTGGGACATTAGTTTCTCAATACAAATAAACATTGAGTTATGTCAGGAATGTTATGCAGCCATCATGCTGTCCATCTTATATTCTCAGCTTTGTAGCACGAAGCACCAGTTCAGTGTTCTGAAATTTCACAGTTGTGAAAAATTTCTTTCTCAAAACAACTTATTTGGAGTTCTAAATTTTCTTTGGGTAGAGAAATATGAAGGAAGTATGTTAATCCAGAGCATTGCAAACACTGAGATTACACGTAAACTCATCGATGTACTAGCTGGAATATTTCACTGAAAGTAAAGCATCAAATCACAATTTTGTTTTTTCCTTCATTCCTCATTAAACTGAAACTTTGATCACTTTGTTCCTTGGTTTTTATCTGGCATAGGGAACTTTGGGGAGAGTCTTAGTTTTTAAGCAGTGGCATGCTGGAAAAACAAAGAGAGTAAGATGATCAGAGTTCTAAGTATGATTCTTACTTATTTTCATTCCTATGGGGACAATATAATATACTGACCAAGAGCATACACCATAGAGCCAAACCATTTGGCTATAACATTGGCTAAGTATGTGAATGTCAAGCTGTTTGACACCTTTAATCCTCAATTTTTTCACCTATAAAATGAATACTAAGAGTTAATATAATTGTACATGCTCATGTAGTCACTAAATAAGATAAAATATGTGAAGATCTTAACACAACGACTAACATGGAAAACTACTTTATAAATGTTGTTGCTGTCGTTCAGTTGCTCAGTTGTGTCCGACACTTTGCTACCCCCACAGACTGCAGCACGCCAGGTTTAAATGTTAGTTATAATTAATTCAACAGATATTTACGAAGCATCTACTATGTGCTGGATATATATTAAAATAAAGGAAAGCAATTATGAACCTTAAAGGGTGGTATCTAGACTCACAGAGCTTTTAATCTATAAGAGGAAGAAACAAGCAATTTTGAATTGTTAAGATCAGGGTGATTCAAGGTGCCCTGAAGGTACATAGAAGGGGCACCTATGCCAGTCTGGGAAAACTTTATGCAGATGGTACTGTCTACATTGAGATCAGATTGGAATGAATAGGAGTTAACTAGGTGAAGAAATGAGAGAAACATATTCTAGGTAGAGTAACCAACAAGCAAAACTTCCCTTTTCAGTCAGGACTATTTTTGCAGGTAACCCAACTCAGATAGGCTAACAAAAGTGGCACTTTATTAGCACATGTAAATTAAATTTCAGAGGTAGGGAAGGTTTCAGATGAACTTTATCAGGACTCTAATTTGATTTCCTTCTCATTTGTTGGCTCTGTTGTGATTTTTGTGCTGATTATAGATTTCCTCATGATATTAAAATAACTACTATATCAGTGTAGGCCTCACATCAAACTGGAAAAGAAAGCTTTCAGTTCAGTTAAGTTCAGTCGCTCAGTCATGTCCGACTCTCCGTGACCCCATGAATCACAGCATGCCGGGCCTCCCTGTCCATCACCAACTCCCGGAGTTCACTCAAACTCATGTCCATTGAGTCGGTGATGCCATCCAGCCATCTCATTCTCTGTCGTCCCCTTCTCCTCCCTCCCCCAACCTTTCCCAGCATCAGAGTCTTTTCCAGTGAATCAACTCGTCTTACCTTATGTCTAATTATCGAACAAAAAATCTGGGAATTCATTATGATGGATCAACTTGGTCATGTGCTTATATCTGAACCAGTGATTGAGACATGGGAGATGGGGTCACATTGCATGGTTTGGCCATTCAAAATGTTCTTCAGGATGTAAGTAAGGTCAGTAGCACCCAGAAATCAAGCTGCTACTCAGTAGAGGGAAGGACAAAGGGATCCTGGGTAGGAAACCAATAGTGCCCACTAGAGGCCAAAGGATGCAAGACAGCATGTTATGTTCATTTCAGTTCAGTTCAGTTGCTCAGTAGTATCCGACTCTTTGTGATCCCATGAACTGCAGCATGCCAGGCCTCCCTGTCCATCACCAACTACCGGAGTCTACCCAAACCCAAGTCCATTGAGTCAGTGTTGCCAAGGAACTGAAATAAATTCAGTGAGTCTAAAACACATATATCTGAGGAGGCTGGAGATGGGGAATGGCAAGTGTGCAATTAGAGAAGTAAGCAAAAACCAGATGACACAGAGTTTTGAAAAAAGTCTTAGGGAGCTTAGATTTCTTCATGAGATGTGAGGAAAGAAGTGTTTTTTTTTTTTTTTGGTTTGTTTGTTTTAGCAAGGAAGTCAACAATCATACATGTGAAATCTAGTATGGAAAATGAATCAAAGAAAATTTGGACTGTGGGTTGAGGGACAATAAATATAGGAGACTCTTAATTCAAGTATAAAATTATGAGGACTTGAATAAGTGATGGGAATATATTGATAATCAGTTTGGTGGGATTGAGGGAGAGAGAGGAATTTAAAATAATGCCCATATTCTAGGCTCAGGCAGTTGGATGTGGTTCAGCTACAAGTGACAGAAAAGGGGTAATTTTGGCTTAAGATGAAAGTTTATTTTTTTGCCATCCAGAGAGCTGGGGAAGCAGTATGGCACTGAAGTGATACTGTTTTGGGAAGAATTGACTATCTTTCCATATTGTGTTTCATTGTGCATGGCTGAAATCCTCAAAGTGGACCTCTATGACTATGCTAGCCAGTGTGTAACCACCAACCATGTGTGGTTTTTGAGCACCCGAAATATGACTAGTCCAAACTGAGTGTGCAGCAGCTGTTAAAATACACACCAGAAAAAATGAAAAATACCTCACTGATAACTTTTAAATAAATTATATATTGAAGTTAGAATTTGGATGTTGGATTAACTGAGATGTATTATCGAGCCATTTCATTTATTTCTGTTTATTTTTAAACATGGCTAGTAGGAAATTTAAAGTTACTTTTATAGCTTTCATTCATGGCTTGCATTAAATTTCTACTGGACATCGCTTCTCTGGACTTTCCATGTACATTCCATACAGCAGTATGAAGGTGGGAAGAGGTTATACCCACTTAAGTATACTACTCAGAAGTCATATACATTCTTTGCTTTCATCCCATGGCCACATTTAACTGAAGTTATAGATGAGAATTATAATATTGATTCTGAATAGTCACAAGTGCAGCTACAATTTTTCAATTATGTTGGTTCACAAGAAGGATGAAATTCATATTGGGGCATAATTAGCAGACTCTAACACAACTCCAAAGCACAGATTGCAGAATTAACTTTAGTCTCAGGTGACAGGAGGCACGTTGCCTCCAGCTGAGCATAAGTACAAGATGGATGGGATTTTAGCTATTTTTGCAAATTTGGTGTTAAGATGTTGAGAGAATTTTTGTCTTATGGCTTCTACATTTTTTTCCTGTGCTGAGGAAATGATGCCATTTGTTGTAAATGTGGCTCAGATTGAGTCAAAGAGTGATGGAGCCGTTTTGAGAGTCAGGTTAGAATTGGAGACCATGAATTTATATTGCAACCAACCTGTATGATTGTGGAATTTTTGCTAGCAGTGCCCAGGAGCCTAAGTGTATGTAAGAGAAAAGGTGGAAGTTAATATTATTCAGAATTGAGGCTTTATTGGGAAAACGCCAACGAAGACAAATGGGATGAGGAAGTTGAAAGTGTTAACATGAGAGCAGTTGAAGGGATGGACAGTGGAATCTAAGATGGAGAGGGGAGTATGTGAAGACTTATTAATGGCTGCTGATAGCTCAGGATGAAGTACACCGGAGCAGAGAATGAAGATCCTAAAGAATAGGTGCAGTCACTAAGTGAGAGGGCCCAAAGTGGAGGACACTGTGGTCAGTAATTGGATTGCATTTAATTTCAGTTTTCCGGAGATAGGATAGGTCTTGGTCATGACAAATCTGCAGTGAGCTATGAGAATGAGTGGCCGAATTAGAGTGGAAAAAAAGGTCATTTGAAGTGAAGAGGTCAAGAAACCGAGGGGTATGGGGTTTAGTGGAGGAATGTGGTTCTTTAGCTGTCAGTCTGTTTTAGTTTCAATCACTGTAAAATGAGAGATTCATATCAGATCTATCAGATCATTGTTGGGAGACAGTTCTCCACAAGTCTGTCTTATTTCTGCAGATTTTGCAAACCAAGACACTAACGATTTTCACTTTGGATTATCATTTCAAGGATGCTTTTAGAGCAAAGTCTTATATGATACAGATAGTGTCTCCCTCTTGAGTAAACAGCAGGTATGCTTACTGTTCACTATAAAATGTTAGGGTACCCAAGTTCAGGGTTTCTCTTCTGTAACACAACAACCCCATATAAAGGTATTACTTGGTCATCTTCACGCTGACCTTGGGAATTAGTGCTTGGGGAACAGCACAAATGCTAATAATTTGGCCAGTGTTATTGATGTGAGCTATAAAGTTCTTTGTCTCTGACCCAGGGTTTTTGTGTCTTCTGTTAGCCTTCATAAAACGGTGGTAGGTTAATTTCTTAGCTTGTATGTAGATTAAAATCTCAGACTCTCATGATTCCTGTCAATTGTTTCTAAATTTCACTGGGCTGTAATATATTCTGTGAGCCTTCTTTCTCTGTTAGGGTGTTTTATTGCCTTCTTCTTCTTTTTTTTTTTTAATTCTGCTCTCCTGAAAACCAGAGCCACGTTATCTTATTTCTATTTCCTGTTGGCCCCCTCAGTTTGACAATATCCTCTTTTAATACTTTGAGAGTCTTTGCTTGGTGAATTATCATTAAAAATGGAATAGTCCATTGTTCATTATTTCAGCCCCATGATTGATTGATCTAGGTTGCTTTTCCCAGCTATATTTGATATGAAAATACTTGCTAAATATTTGAGTACTTTGGCAGTTCCAAAGCTTCCCCACAATCAAGTGCAAGCTTTTGCATCCTATATGCTAACTATAGCAGGTGGATAAAATCAATTGGATGTGTAAATTCTTTAAATAACAGCAAATGGAGCAAATTGAATTTCAAAGTGGAAAAAAGGTGAACCTGAGAAGCAGTGGTAAGAAGGTCATCAGCAGAATTAGCGAAAAAGTCTGGCAAAGTTACAGTTAGGCAGCCAGTAATACTCTATTGATCAGACTTTCTCAATCAATGAGGCTGTGCCTAGATTATTGATGCAAAGGTATTAAGCAAAATTTTATTTCAGCTAACTTGTTGGCTCAGATGTCAACTGAAAGTCATTTCCCCAGTCAATCAAATATACAATAAATTTGAGCAGATCTAGCTCTTAAACATTCTTGTGTCCACTCTGCTTTCCAATCATAAATTACCTTTGAGAGGGTTACAATTAGATTAATATATAAAGTAACACATGGGGGAATGCGCCATATATCTATAAAGAAAACAGAAAAGCATATTTCTAGGGTAAAAATACAGATATGAAATATTATTTTTCTCTATTGAAGATAAGGTAATTGAAACAATTTGAAATTATATGTGTTTAATCTCTGTTCAGTTCACAGTTTTGGTAGTCTTAATTCCCAGCATCCATCTGTATATTTCATAACACCCATTATGATGTCTGCTACATCTAAAAATTGGAGTTAAGGACAAACTGTTTACAAGAATAGCAAACAAAAAATGTGCTAATAGACAAGTTTTCCTTTTTTTTTGGAGAGTAGGTGGGGCAGACATTTGGTAGAGTGATGACTGATCATTCTGGAAAAATAAAATTTCCCTTCTTCAGGGTGCCTGTTTGGTTGGAGACCTAATCTTCTTTTCTTTTGTTTCACTCTTGTCTGAGTCTAAATGTCTTTACTATTTTCAACTTCACCTGGCTTCAGATAATATTGATGTCTTTATAATATGAGCCCTTCTATCATACAACTCTATTTTTGTAATTTTGCATAATCTTTTAGACCCAACTCCTGTCACCACCCTCTAGTGGTGCATCTTTGTCTGTCTCTCCTATCCAATGTCTGCACCCATCAAGTTCTTTAGTGCTAAGGAGGCTTATCCACACTTCCTGCCTGCCCGGACTCAACAACTCAGACTTCCACGTGAATCTATACTATGAAGACCTCATCTTAAAAAGTTAAAAGGGGTAGCTTTTCCCTTCTCCAAGGGATCTTCCCAACCCAGGGATTGAACCCAGGACTCCCACATTGCAAGTGGATTCTTTACCAGCTGAGCCACAAAGGAAACCCAAGAACACTGGAGTAGGTAGCCTATCCCTTCTCCAGCAGATCTTCCTGACCCAGGGCCTCCTGCATTGCAGGTATTCTTTACCAAATTCCAGGCTTTATTATGTCTATCTATGTAAATGCTGGGCTAATTTCAGTATTTGTCATTGAAATGGTGATTATGGAAAGCTGTCATTCACACACAGTCTGAGGCTCAACCTGTTTTACTGTATCATTTGCTATTGTTTAAAAAAGCTACTGTATATCATCTCTTCTCAAATAGAGTTTAAACTTCTTAGAGACAGGAAATAAATTGTTCATTTAAAATTTTATCTGTAGAACTCCAAACAGGGATGGAGGCAGTAGTCGTACTTGTAAGCACTTGTTGGTATATCTTTTTCATCATGTAGATGAAAAACCAAGATTAAGGCTTTTTTCTAAAAATAGTTAATAGCTGGTAGTTTTGGTGTCCACGTAAGAAAGTGCCCAGGCCCCTAGAATGCATCTGCATTTTGCCTAATTGACTTTGATCACCTCTTAACTGAATCAGGTCAGCTAAAATCACAGCTAAAATTCATAAAATCCACTTTTACTATTAATTATGCCTCTTTCATTTTTAAAGATAAATAAGCATGCAATAAGGAGCGCTTTGAACTCGAGCTGAAAAACAATTCCTTTCAAAGCTTCATTAAAATAAAAATATGCTTGTAAGATAATGGGGTTGTTTTTCTCTTTTTCATTTTAAATGAGAACTGGTCAAGAATCAGAAAAGAGAAAAAACATGCCCTAACCAACTACTATCACGTGTTTCTTCCACCAAATTGAATTGTTTCTAAATTTGCAAACTGAAACTTCTTTGTGTAAATTCCTTTTTTTAGGTATTTGTATTTCTTCCAATTCTGCTTTAAATTTTTATTTCTTTTTAGTGTTTAAATTCTTCATGAGCCTTTCAGGAAGAAAATTTATTTCTGCAAATTAAAAATAGAATGTCATACTCCAAGCTGGTGCTGGTTTTATATCTTTAAAATACCATGCCTTATAACATCTAAACCTCAGGCTGTCTTCAGTCAAACACTGGAATTGAAAGCTGTCGCCCATGAGTGCAGAGAGGCTGATAAGATACTGTCATATCACACTATATTTAATGCTGTTCACATTTTCCTTTACAACCAAAGTAATATGAAGAATGTTGGTTAGGGACTATGTTCGTCTCTAGCTGTAACAAAGTACCACAAACTGGTGGCTTAAAACAACAAAAATTTATTCTCTTGTAGTCTGGAGCCTAGAATTCTAAAAACAAGATGCCAGCAGGGCTATGCTTCCTCTGAGGCTCTGGATAGAATCCTTCTTTGTCTCTGAGTGGCTTCTGGTGGTGGCGACCGATCCCTGGAATTCCTTGACTTACAGCCACATCACTCCAATTTCTGCCTCTCCATATTGGTCTCTATCTTCATCTGGCATTTACCACTTCTTATAAAGATACCTTTATAATATAAAGATTTTAGGACCTACCCTAATGACCATACTTTATATTGATTATATCTACAAAGACCCTGTTTCCAAATAGGGTCACATTCACAGGCATCTGAGGTTAGAACTGTTTAGGGGATCCAATTCAACCTATATCAGGGATGGAGGTGATAAAGGGTTGAATCCTAAGAAGTAAGTATACAAGTTTTATAATTTTAAAAGTGTCTTTAAGTAGAAAGAAAATTCTATTGCTCAGCAACCATGTAATTTTAGCCAGAAATGTAGTGGGCTTTTCTACTTGTATTGTGAACTTCCTATGTTTATAATACTTTGTTTTTTTCATTTATTAGACTAATTCTTTGAAAAATAGATTTTGAGGCTCTAATCTTCCTCCTTTGAAGGCCATTTGCTTTTGAACCATCCCTTCAATGTCTCTTCTGTACAACATATTCATTTTTCTGTATCATCTGATAAAATATTCTATAATTTAAAGTATTTATATTTAATAAATATGTTTTAGAGGTAATTACAGTACCTTTTATCTATTTCTATCTATATATATATATACAGATATTATGTGTGTTAGTCGCTCAGTTGTGTCTGACTCTTTGCAATCCCATGGACTGTAACCCACCAGGCTCCTCTCTGCATGGGATTCTCCATGCAAGAGTACTGTAGTGGGTAGCCATTCCCTTTTCCATGGACTCTTTCTGACCCAGGGATTGAACCCAGGTCTCCTGCACTGCAGGCAAATCCTTTACTGGCTGAGCTACAAATCTTTAAATTGTAAAATTTTGACCTCTTGTTCATGAAACACTGAAATGATTTATTAATTTTTCACATTTCAGCCAAAGTTGAAGGAATACAACCTTTGCTTGCTTACAATAACAAATTTTTAACACAGTGATAATTCTATTTAGTTTCCTCGATTCTTGTTTAAATACTAATTTTGTTTTTAGAAATTGACCTCATTTTGCTGATTGAGGACAGAATGAAGATAATCTCAGAAGATAATTCATAATAAATTAGAATATAAAGTAATAGTATGTATGAGAATTTATAGCTTTTCTTTCCCTGAGACTTGATTTTGTGAGATAAATATTTTATCACTGTTATAGTATAGCCGATGTAAATAGAATTAAAGAATTAGCATACAAGTGTCTACATGAGCCAACAAATTGAATTTTTTTCTGTAATTTTTTGAGGTTGGTTTTAAACTAAATTTTTAAAAGTTTTAAACTGAGATGACTGGATATTTTAGCTCTTTGTGATCCTATTGAGAATGATCAATTTGAGTCTGAGTAGCAAATAGTCAGACACGACTGAGTGACTTCACCTTCACTTTTCACTTTCATGCATTGGAGAAGGAAATGGCAACCCACTCCAGTGTTCTTGCCTGGAGAATTCCAGGGATGGGGGAGCCTGGTGGGCTGCCGTCTGTGGGGTCGCACAGAGTCAGACACAGCTGAAGCGACTTAGCAGCAGCAGCAAATAAATACATGTGCTATTATTCCAATGAAATAATTCAATTTAAAAGTCTTCATGAAACCATGTTGCAAATTTTGGAGTAATATTTAAAAATCTCCACTGACTTCCTAAACTTCAAGTTTAATCGAAATACCATATATAAGCATATGCTTATGTGTAGTCTTTTTATTGTACTTAATGTAAAAAGTAGATATCACCTTAAGCACACGAAGTGTGGTAAAAAAAATCCAGTTGTATCTGTTTGTGATTAACCATAATGCTTCCATATGTGGTATCTCTCTTTGGATTCAAGCTGTCTACAGTAACTTGATCAGGGATATAATTACACCCCACTTGAATCAAGAAAGTCAAATAATGTCAAAAACAATCATTTTACTTGTAGACATTTTGAGGATTAAAAGTTGAAAAAATGCAGATAGCATGATATTAACATCTCACTGAATCAAGCTGATCTAGCAGAACCTGGAAAGTGGAAGGATTGAAAATTATATGATAAAAGTATACTCTAGGGAAATACAGAAAAGTATATGCTTTTATATGTATATGCATGTGCATATAAGTATTCGTTGGCTTTTAGTTAGTGCCTGAACCATCAAGTTCCTAAATTTTCTTAAAATATTGTCATTGGTACTACATCTTCTAATATACTTAGTCTTTGTATACTTTTAGTTTGTTCCCTTCAGTATTGATAAAATAATGGAATTAACTCAAGTATATAAAAATGAAATCATTAGTTTCTATAAGAGATCTTAATAGTTGTATAATCCTACCCATAACATTTCAAAGCAAATAATGCAAGAAATAGAGAAACTCAGATAATTTACTTATGCCACTAGTTTTTGGCAAAACTAAGAACAAAATATTTAACCTCTGTGTCAGAACTAATTTCTACTACCAGAAACCCTAATTTAATGCCGTCAGGAAGGAGTTAAGTCAAAGTCAGCTGGGCTGTGATGGAACCAAAGAATGAGGTAAGCATGGGTCATAGAATTTATAGAGCAGACTGAAAAAAAAAAATCAAGATTATGATGCTGCTGCCTTTTACTGTGAATGCTTTACATCTCTTGAATGTATGCCAGTTTCAAGCTGTCATTGTCATACACTGTAATCTTCTCAACCAGATCTGCTACTATTTTATAGTAGTATCTATACTGCTATAGCTAAACAGGATGTATGTAACTGATAACCACTGTGAAATTCCTTAAAATAAGAATTAGGGAAACT
This sequence comes from Moschus berezovskii, assembly GCF_049115385.1. Classification (NCBI taxonomy): domain Eukaryota; kingdom Metazoa; phylum Chordata; class Mammalia; order Artiodactyla; family Moschidae; genus Moschus; species Moschus berezovskii. Next base: position 106,236,424 of record NC_142461.1, read on the forward strand.
TCTCACAGTACAAGTACAGACATTTTTTTAACACACATTGCATATTGCACTGTGAGCATATGCTCTTTCATATTTTCCTAAATTAGGTTCTGCAAAAGATCTATGAAATAAACAGAGAATAATGTATTTTTAAAAATCTAAAACTCACCACACATATATTAATAGAACATTACAATTTCGATTCCTACCAAAACAAAGGATAAAAAGTTTGTCTTGCTGAGTTTCCCATATAGCAATCAGCAACAAAAAGTTAAATCTTAGCAATTTATGGGTTAGGTTTGTGTACTTACAAATAATAAATTTTGAATAAATCTAAATTTTGATAGAATCTAATAATTTTAGTCTTGTTAGCAGCAGAATTACAGGCCGTTTTGGCTGTATGGAGCCATCATCTGGAGAAGGAAATGGCAGCCCACTCCAGTGTTCTTGCCTGGAGAGTCCCAGGGACGGGGGAGCCTGGTGGGCTTCCGTCTGTGGGGTCACACAGAGTCGGACATGACTGAAGCGACTTAGCAGCAGCAGCAGCAGCCATCATCTGTCTGTTTTTCTCTCTTTCTCTCTTTCTTAGGTGCGCAGGATTAGCTCGAGTTTCAGAAATAAAGAATCCAGTTTTGGGTACTTGACAGAAAATAATTCTTCCCAATAATTCTTACCAGGTTAAACTCAGGACAGATTATGACTGAGTGCTGCCTACAACCTAGGTTGTAAGTTGATTCCTTAGCTATAGAGGTCCTGCCCCATTATTTGACATTCTTGATTCAAGCAGTGTGTAATTATAGGCCTAATCAAGTTTCAATAGTCAGCCTTAATAAGAATCAGTAGCTTGAATTTCATTGTCAACTATCATTTAGTTTCATAAGAAATGGAGTGCTGAGAATGATGTGGCCTTTTTGTCCACCTCTTGTTAGGAGTTGGTTTACTGATTCTATACCAGCTGGGATCTCCATTGTACTCCCTCTTTACAATAGTCACAGGTAAAATGCAGAGGAACAAAGTTTGTCTTGTTATAAGAGTCCATAGAATGAAGTGATTTTGGAGGAGCTGTAAATGTTTACTCTCAGATACCTCCCCAGCCCAACTGGCTATTGCCTGTATTTGCTGTTATGATCTAAATACACCTGGGATAGAGTGATGCCAGACTTGTCTGGGTTGTTTATATATATATCAGTATGAATGGGCTTATCCTTCTATTTCCTGAGATGAGTTTTAATAGAGGTTTTGGAAAATAGCTAGGAAGGGGAGGCCCTGAACGAGATGATTTTGCCTTTAGCCAGCTCAGATTATAGTCTTTTTTTTTGAAGAAAAATTCTGCAGTGGGCTCTGTTTACCAAAATATGTGTACTTTTCTGATTGGACATACCAGAAGGAAAACAATTTAGCTGAGCATTTACCACTAGGGATAAAAATATAAACATGTTCTAAGGAAGGATGATCTGATGGCAAAAATCACCATTTATCACAAATATTTACTGACTCTGGGCCTGTGCACACAGCCAGTATTTGATATTTCAGAGCTGAAGAGACTTAAGATTTGTTACTCTTTCTAAAATTATGTGTCTGTTGTGATAACACGGCTTTTTGAAAGGTGATCATATTTGTTTCACATTTTGGCCTTTGACAGTCTAAATGATTTCCTTGATGGGAAAAAATCCTACTATTCTAATTTGGATTTTTGCTCCTAAATTTAAAGCTCTCCATCACTATAAAATTTTATGAAAATATTATCTTTTATACAATAAAGTATGAAAATAAAGTTGTGGGTATACTGTACATGGTGTCAGAATCATGTTTTGTGTAGTATAAACTTTTAGCAATTATAATGTCATAAATGAGAGATTTAGCAACTGCTATAAACCTTCCATTTTTATTTGATAGACTTGAATGGTGCTTAAAAGGACAGAATTAGGAGTTAGACTATATGGGTTCATATCCCAGTTCTGTCATTTATTAGTAATGTGACTTTAAAGAAGTTATTTAATCTTTTAGTCCCTCAATTTTTTCATCTGTAAAATGAGAGTGATAATAACAATACATCAATCATAGGGCTGCTCTGAGGATTAAATAGGTTAACCTTTGTAAGACACTTAGAACAGTGCCTGGCACCTTGAAAGTACTTACACATGTGTTCATTAAATAAATAAACCTGAAGATATTTAATAGTCAAAATTATATTCATTATCTCTTCATATTATTTTGTACTAATTCATAGCATGCCAACTCTATAATACTTAGCCTTTAAAATAGTAACAAATGCTTGGGAACTGATGTTTAACTTAAGTAATTTGAGAATTAAAGACAAAAAGAGCATTCAGCCATATTGCTACTATTAAAAATTTAGAATCCCAGTTTAAGGGTTGCCATTTAGAAGCTCCTATCGGAGAAGGCAATGGCAAGCCACTCCAGTACTCTTGCCTAGAAAATCCCATGGATGGAGGAGCCTGGTAGGCTGCAGTCCGTGGGGTCGCTGAGGGTCGGACACGACTGAGCGACTTCACTTTCACTTTTCATTTTCACACATTGGAGAAGGAAATGGCAACCCACTCCAGTGTTCTTGCCTGGAGAATCCCAGGGACGGGGGAGCCTGGTGGGCTTCCGTCTATGGGGTCACACAGAGTCGGACACGACTGACGTGACTTAGCAGCAGCAGCATACTGGAGTAGGTAGCCTAACCCTTCTCCAGGGGATCTTCCCCACCCGGAATCAAATCAGGGTCTCATGCATTGCAGGTGGTCTCTTTACCAGCTGAGGTACCAAGGGTGCCAGCTGGGTATCATATTAAAGATGACAGTGGAATACATCCTCCAAAGAAATTACAGTCATCCACTTCTAAGCATGGTGGTATCAGTTCAGTTCAGTCCCTCAGTCGCAAAGAGTCGGACATGACTGAGCGACTAGGCACAGCACACAGCACAACTGGCACACCAGGCTGAATTTGCATGAGACACTGATCAGTTCACCTGTTTGTCTGGAGGTTTAATAATTTTTGAAAAAAATGATATATGGAAGATATGGTGGTTGAATTGATGTTACTGCTATTAAAATTAGTGTGGTATAGTTTTTCAACATTTCTAATGCAATAGTATCATAAAAGAATAAACTCTGAAGATGTTCTCCTTCCTTGGTAACTCAAAAATGTTCATAGGTTCTTGCTTAAATATCAGCTTTTTAGTTTTGTCAAGAAATTTTCTTACTCAGCAGAATTATTCAGTACCTCTCCAGTCTGTATGTCAACTACAGGGCAAACAGAGGCATACATTCAGTGCTTTCTGAATGAAACAGGCATTGTGGATACATATTAATTTTCTTATATTTACTAACATTTAAATTTCTGCCTTATCACATCACACCCAACATTAAAGATATCTCTTACATAATACTTTCTTCAAATTGTTTCATGTGACCATGGTGAATTTTAAAACAATAGCTAAAGCAAGTGCCCTATTAATTTATTAGAAAGTTTGTGCAATCCAAAGGCAAAACCACAAACTTCTGATGGGATGTTTTTTTAAGATCCCAGTTTTATCGTAATTTGTTACATATCCAATGAAGAATGACTTGATTAACTGTTGAGCTTCCATCTGTAAAATAAACATTTGTTGTTCAGTCACTCTCATGTCTGACCATTGACATGACAGCAATGGACTGCAGCATGCCAGGCCTTTCTGTCCTTCACCATCTCCCAGGGCTTGTTCAAACTCATGTCCATTGAGTTGGTGATGACATCCAAACATTACTTGTCCTCAGTTGCCCCCTTCTCCTCCTGCCCTCAATCTTTCCCAGCATCAGAGTCTTTTCTAATGAGTTGGCTCTTTGCATCAGGTAGCCAAAGTATCGGAGAAGGCAATGGCAAGCCACTCCAGTACTCTTGCCTAGAAAATCCCATGGATGGAGGAGCCTGGTAGGCTGCAGTCCGTGGGGTCGCTAAGGGTCGGGGACACAACTGAGCGACTTCACTTTCACTTTTCACTTTCCACTTTCACACATTGGAGAAGGAAATGGCAACCCACTCCAGTGTTCTTGCCTGGAGAATCCCAGGGACGGGGGAGCCTGGTGGGCTTCCGTCTATGGGGTCACACAGAGTCGGACACGACTGAAGTGACTTAGCAGCAGCAGCAGCAGCAGCCAAAGTATTGGAGATTCAGCTTCAGCCTCAGTCCTTCCAATGAATATTCAGGGTTGATTTCCTTTAGGACTGACTGATTTGATCTCCCTGCACAATCGGAATCTTCAGGTTGCATAGTGGTCAAATAGAAACAATTATTTGATCAATCCTATACCACATTAAATATCTTAAGGATGACCTTCATTTCTTAAGAAGTTCTAGATCTCTATGTTTACCTGGGAATGGGCAAAATTATTTGGATAGCGTTCATAAACATCCTGGCTTCTACATAAGTCAAAATCTGAGGAACACCAGTGGATGGGAAGGGTAATTAAAAGAGTTGAATTCAAACTATAAACCATCTAATAAACCATTGTCAGACTGAACTGCCCATTAATAATAATTCTTCAAAGGGAAAAATGTTGCAATCACAGGAGAAGCAGCAGAAAGGAAGATAAGGCATATAGCAGGATGTTCCTTTGGGATCAGGTTGATTCCAGTAATGTTTATCAATGCTCTGAATGATGGAAGAGAAAGCATCCTTATTAGATTTTCCAATAACCCAGTTAGAGAGGAAAAAAGAGGAAATTAATTCAAGGGGACTTTGACAAATAAGAAATGGCCTGTCAACACAAGATCAGAAAAGGGCAAGTACAAAACAAGTATTAGGCTTACACTATCATTAATCTGATAAAAGATGGGAATGGCCAGAATGAGTGGCCAAAAGTAGACCTGGGGCTCTTAGGAAGGTGAATAAGAGTCAGTAATGTAGTACCACCACTGTGAAATATGTACTGATTGAATATTAGGGCATATGCAATAATAATGACAAACATTATATAATGGAGGAAAAATAGACCCACTCAGGAAAGGTTAAAGAAGGTAAAATAACCCCAAGAGAGGTTTTGCCATCGAGTATCTGTACACTATTAGGTCATTCCATTTTTGCATAAGTCATACCATAGAAATCAACAAATACCAGAGACTTCCTATACATACTTATTCACAGGTAGAACTGATCTGGAAACAATGGTAGTACCCCCTGATAGCACCATCACTATACATGGTTATTAGCCAGTTTCAAATTGAGTGGCCTTTTAACTGAAGAGGACCCATGGCTGTCGTCCTCTTTCTGACTGAATACAAACAAATTGCCGTGTTTGGTCAGATCTTTAGTCCAATTCAATATCCAGACTCTAAACATACCCCGAGGGGCTTCCCTGGTGGCTCAGAGGTTAAAGCATCTGCCTCCAACGCGGGAGAGCCGGGTTTGATCCCTTGGTCGGGAAGATCCCCTGGAGAAGGAAACGTTAACCCACTCCAGTATTCTTGCCTGGAGAATCCCATGGACGGAGAAGCCTGGTAGTCTACACTCCACGGGGTCGCAAAGAATCGGACACGACTGAGCGACGAAACGGAACGGAACCGAAACATACCCCTAAGAATATCCTACTGAAAACTTCCATCTTTGATATACTCTTGACGCTAAATGAGCTTTTTGATAATTCCCAAATATCTGTCACAACCCATTCTTAACTTATTAGCTATGAATTTAACTAAAACTAATTGCAGATTCTTTGTATTTTTAGTGTATACTACTGTTTGCCGTGATAGGTTCATTTACTTAGCACTTAATGTGCCAAGATATTACTTTTGCTTTTGTCATTGTTGTTTAGTCCCTAAGTCGTGTCCAATTCTCTGAGACCCCATGGGCTGTAGCCGACCTGGCTTTTCTTCCCATGGGATTTCCCTGGCAAGAATACTGGAGTGGGTTGATATTTTCTCCTTCAGGAGATCTTCCCGATCCAGGGATCACACCTGGGTCTCCTGAATCTCTTTAATTGGCAGGTGGAGTCTTTACCAGGGCACCACCTGGGAAGACTACTTGTATTTGTCCCGAATTTACTTTTATAAAATCTAAGTCCTGGCTATAAGATTCCAGTAATTGATAAACAAATCTATTCTCTTTTTTCAAATGTTTATAACAAACATTTTGGCATTTCTTTTCCTAGATTTTTTTGTTTTCTTAAGGAAGCTACCTTTTGTCAGTTTGAGTGAAATATCAAAAAATAATATTCTGAATTATCTGGAAAGGCTATTAAAATGCTTCTCCATTTTCCAATGATATATCCATGTGTGGCCATATTCAACCAAAATGACATATTTTCAGTAGATTAGATTAAGATACAGATTCAAGATTCCAACTGTTTTCTATTATGTCAGACTTTAGAGAGATTTGAAAAATGTAAATATTGTCACTTTGTCTCACTGTTTTTTTTTTTGAAAATATATTTGTTTTTCACAAAAATATGTTGCTTATGCAAGCATGTATTGAGCTCATTATGTCTTTTTCTAATAAATAAATAAATAATGGAGCTTTATCTCTTTTAATTTCTAATACAATGAATCTCAAAAATTTTATCTGTATTAAAGGGGTCCTCGATAATTCTTTAGCGTCTAAAAGGATCCTAATAACAGAAAGCTTGAGAACCACTTCTTAAATAATATAAAGGAGATATCTAGTGTTTAAAATGAAAAATAGTTTAATATAAAAATTGTTTACTTTATAGTTAAAAAGGGTTTATGGATTAGAGTAAAAAGAAATTGTATTTAACAAACATTTCCCAGCATTTATAAGGCACTGTTTTAAGATATTTATTAATATCAACTCATTGAATCCTCTGCATAATTTTATGAAGTAAATACTATTCTTCTCTTTTTATGGATGGGGATGCTGAGACACGACTGAAGTGACTTGGCAGCAGCAGCTGAGACATGATATTAAGTAAGTGGCTCCAAGTCACATTGCTAGTGAATATCAGAGGCATGTATGAATCTTAGCAGTTTGACTTCAAAATTTGTGCTGTCTTACCTGTGACAAGATGTGTCTCTGAGAGCACTGACCATACTGTCAGGTGCTAAATAGGGCACAGCTATTGTTTTCTATGGGCCTCATATGTATCTAGAACCATCCTAGGTGTCTGTCTCACTTTATCTTATTTATCAGCAAAATACTTTGCAAAACTTATATTCTACTTTTCATTTTGCAAATACGAAAACTGAGACTTAGAGACATTCAGTAGCTTGCTTGAAGTAACAGCTATTTTAATACAAGACAACCTCATTGAGGGTTCAGCTCTCTGTTTAATTTCTAAACCATATCTCTCTAGCATTTCCCTTTACAGCTCTAAATATAGCTATTCCCAGGACCCTACAAGAAAATAACTTAAAAGCAAACCATATCTCAAAAATACTGGTATTTTAAATGTCCCTCAATTACTGGGAAAGCATGATTATTATACATAAATGGTTATGTATGGGCCATGTATAGTAAAATGAGATCTGTCTATATCTATTGAGTTATCTATCTACTTAATTCTGCTGTGTAAAAAAGACTGTAGAAGATGTATATATTTTTGGCAAATTTAGGATTAGAACTTTTACAGATTGTAAAGATAATTAAAACAGAGAATACTAAAATGTGAATTCCCATAATATTAGTAATAGATAATATTTAGTGTTAAGTGCCACATATAAACACTTTTCCTCTATTTTAAATTCTTCCAATAACTCTATGAAGAATGTGTTATCATCCTATTCTGTATGTTAAAAAGTAGAGGCTAAGACATATACTAAAGTATGTAGCTAGAAAGTAGCAGCAGAATCAGGAAATGTCTATTTGAGAGCAAAACCCTGTTATTCTTTTGCAAACAATGTGGTCAAAAGGGAATCTTTTTCCAGTTATAAAATTCTCTAATTTTATTTTATTATTTCTTTAAATGATTACCATGATTTATCAATAATATTAATATTGATTCACTCTGTGCTACTGAAGTGTAGGTGGGGACAAAAGTCTGAAGCTATTAAAAAGAGTCCTGGAATTATAAACTTACTGTCAGAATTATAATCATCAGAGTTAAAATTTTCCTCCTCTCCAAGTGAGCTAAAGGTAATATTAAGTTCTATAATTAATTGTTAACTTACATTTTTTACTAGAAACAATCTTGTTTCTATAAATTGAATGTTTAATTGGAAATAGTTTTTCTGTTCCTTTACTGTCTTATTTTTCTGATTGTATTGCATGTTTAGCCTCCATTTTGTGATATTTTCTATTCCATAAGAAAATCATTTAAAAAAGTCTTGATTACCCTAACCTAGGCAGAAATAAAAATTGAAAAAGCTAATTTCTATGTACTGGTTCATTTTGGTGATACCCTCCATAAAAAGAGTGTTAAATCATTCCAACACTGTCTTCTTTTATTTACTAGTTGTGAATCATCACTTATTCAATTTTCTTTTGTATGTGGACTTCTGTTTGTGTCTGTTTTAACTTAATTTTTGACCAGGTTTCATTGCCATTTCAGTATCATTTGCACATTAGAAGACATTGGACACACTGAGGCCAACCTTCATTACCAATAAATCAGAGTTTCTCATTAAGAGCTAATGAGCTCTTATATTGTCCCTCTGATTATTACCCTTGTTCCATTTGAAAAAGAAAACATTTTATCTTTTTTATTCTCTTTTCCAATCCTACCTTTCAGGGAATGAGTGTTTTTAAGGAACAGCAGTGAGATGAGCTTAACACATCTTCAGCCTTGTTTCCTTTTACTCTCTAGTGAAAAAAGATGTAGTATTATATTTTAGGTTAATAAGAGTGTTGCCTCTTAATTGATTTAGAAATAACATTGAATCCTTGCTCTGCCATTTATTTCCCATGTAATATTGCATATTTTATTAAGCCTAGCCTTGCCTCAGTTTCCTTATCTCTAATTATAATCAGGATTAGATTAGATAATGGGAGGGGAGTTTGGGGGAGAAGGGATACACCCATATATGTGACTGAGTCACTCTGCAGTGGACCTGAAACTATTACAATATTGTTAATCAGCTTGTACTCCAGTATGAAATAAAAAGTTTTTAAAAAGGATCAGATAATTAATGCAAAGCACTCAGCACATTGCCTGGCACATAGCTGAGTACATGGTAGTTATGACTGGAGGAATGAATTGGCTCCCTCAGGGAATCTGTGCCCTCACCTCTTGTAGATATCTTTCCCACCTGCTGGCTATCTAAAGCAAGAGTCTTCTCCATGAAAGAAGAAAAAATAAGATTTTCTCCCAAGTAGGTAAAGACTTATCTCAGCCTTTGTTCTGAGAAGTAGTGAGGCTCAGCAATACATTTGTATTTTAAAGGAAGAGTAACATGATAATATTTCATTGAAGAAGTATGGAAAACAAAATAGCCAGATGTAATATGCTCTTTTCAACTATGAAATTAGGTTGTGGGGAAAGAAGCAACCTCATTAATTAATCAATAAATGCATTAAACAACTGTATAAATCAATTAAATAGCAATCTATAGTAATATCCTCAGAAAAATAACAGAAAATATTGAACTCATTATAAAAGAACATAATGCTATTTTTACAAAAATAATATTCAAAAAATCAACAAAAGTTCAGAAATTATTGGAAGAAAAGAAATTTTAGAGACAATAAAGCAGTGTTGGTATACGAAAACAACAACAAAAACACAGTTAAAACATCTGAAGTTAAAGTTGATGGGATAACTTAGAAAGTAAAAGGAAAATAGTAACAACAAGATCAGATAAAGAATAATTTTAAGAGTTCCAGCCTCTAATGAATATATTTGTTCCAGAGAGAGAGAACAGAGAAAATGAAAGAGACGGGGTCAAAGCAATGAGAAGAGAAAAACTTCCAGGGTTTCCAAACATCCCTAACAATTAGGAACCTAATTGAATGGAAATTGCCGAAGCCTAAGTCAGTTATCACTAATCTGTTTCCCAGTTTATAAAATTTTGCTGTTAATATCACTTCTTTTGTCGTGTCTTCTGCTCTTGTTGTAGTGGGCTTTCATATGGGTGTGAATGTTTGCTTCTTTTCCTTCTTATTTAGTTGGAATTCTCTTACCGTTAAAAAAAAACACACAAAAATCTTCATGGCTTAATATTAATAGTGGAGTGCTGATCCATAGTAAGCACTCATCATATGCTTGCTGAATAAATGAACAATTTTGGAATATACAACAACATCAGAATCAGACCAAACCATATGCATTATCTACTTCTTCAAATTTACCTATTGCTAACATTATGAATTTGGTCATATTGCTTATCTCTAAACCTTAATCTCCTCATCCGTAAAATGATGTTAATCATAAATGAGACATTATTTGAATATAATGAAATAGAATTCATAAATTATCTAGCATAGTGCCTGGAACCTGGTAGGTAGTTAATAAATGTTCACTGGACCCTCCCTGTTTTTTTGTACAAGCAACACATCACCATGCGTTTGAATAAGACCTTGAATTTCCACTCAGTATTTAATTCAAAGCCTGCTTTCAATTTAGCTATTTGTAAGCACAACTTTTTTGTGGAACTCTAAAGATTTTCATCAATATATAAACTGTGACTTTTATTGAGAAAAATACTAAATTTGTATTCTGCCTGAAATTGTTTAGTAGTAAATTTCACCTATTAAAAGTTGTAAAAAGAAAAGTGATAGATATGCTCTCAAATTTGTGCCAGTTAATTGTGGAGTTTTAACAATTTGATTTCTACTTTGAAATACAAAAAGATATTGTTAACTGCTTCTAAACTACAATCATTTGTTTTTGTTCTTACTCAACTGTTAGTTGCTCAATCCCACGGACTGTAGCCCACAAGTCTCCTCTGCCCATGGAATTCTCCAGACAAGCATACTGGAGTGGACTGCCTTTCATTTTTCAAATCTGTATATAATTCACTGCTTGAGTATAAGGACAGGATTGGACTCAGATCTTATTATTTATTCAGATTGAGAACAAGTTAAAATTTAGGGTTGGGAACCAGCTGGGGCAGAGTCCCACCAGTAGATGAATGAAGGTCTCTATATTTTACTGAGAAACTGGAGAAACTTTTATCTTTGTTCCACTTTAGCCAAATTCACAATTTATGGAATAATACAGGGCAAACCACAAATAACTTGTCATTAGAGCTACTCATTTCTTTTCAATAACCTACTCTCCTCTACTTGTTTGTTTCCTTGAGAGTAAATATTTAAAACTAACAAACAAGAAAAAACAAGAAAATCTTTTCTGTGTATTCTTTCTCAGTCAGAAAAATTGATTTTGGCCAAACATCAACATGAATCAACCATAGGTATACATATGTCCCCTCCCTGAAACCAACACAATTCTGTAAAGCATTTATCCTTCAATTAAAAAGTAAATTAATTAAAAAAGAAAATAATTGAATTTCCCACAGCTTCCAATAAGTTGTTTCAGTAAATATCAAATCCGAACGGAGCTATTTTTTAAAGTAACCATGTAGGCATTTAATAATTATTAGAATAAAAACACAAAAGATACTAATTATATTCTGGTTATTTGGCTCTGCATATTTCATTGTGTTCTGAATTCTGAAATATTTCCTTTATCACAAAGAGAAATGAGTGCAAGCCCATTCTAATATTCAGTTGAACTACAATAAGGAAAAAACAACTTGCCACTGGAAACAAGAGATTAGAGCTCTGGAAATAGCTTAGAATAACTATATTTAACAAATTAATATAGCTACAATGATATTTTTAAAGGTTTCTCTCATACATAAAAAATAAAATAATAGCCATTTGTCCCTATCTTACAAAGGTTTGTACTTAGTAACTATTCAGTTGAAATTTTCCCAGTTTCAAGTATTCACTGAACATAAAGGAAAAGAAGCATCACGTGGGCCCACATTTGCTAAAAAAGTAAATTATTTTACTTGTGTGGTACTTTTACATTCTGTAGGAATAATCTCTGGTAAATTGCCAGAAGATGTAAAGAGTGAAAGTGTTAGTCGCTTAGTCATGTCTGACTCTTTGCAACCCCGTGGACTGTAGGCTGCCAGGCTCCTCTTTCCATGCGATTCTCAGGCAATACTGGAGTGAGAAGCCATTCCCTTCTCCAGGGAATCTTCCCACCCAGGAATCAAACCTGGCTCTCCTGCTTTGCAGGCAAATTTTTTATTGTCCAAACCACTAAGTCCAGAGCTACCATGAAGAATAAGATTAAAATGCTGCCATCCAAAATTATCTTTCTTCTTACAACTTCTAAAACATTCATATTATTGAATCAATGCTTTGACTAAGCAATACTCTTGTTTCTCCTTATTTTTCTAAATGAAAGAAGTCCTAAATATTTATAGACATTCTGATGATTGCTAATTTATCAAACCATTGATTTCAAAATGGAGTTGTAGCTCAAGATTCCACACTGTATTTAGTTGCATCGAGCAGCTTCAGCTGCATGAAACAAATTCTGGTAAATTCTCTCATTTTTATCCAGCTACAAACATATTCTAATTTTCCTTGTTACAGCATCTTAGATACACCCATCATTTAAAAGCGTACATTTAATTTCCAAATACATGTAGTTTTTAAAGTATCTTTGATATTAATTTCTCATTTAAATGCTTTCTTCTCTGCAAAAAAAAATAATAATAATAATCGCTCAGAGTTTTTTTAAAAAAAGAATGGCATTGATACAGTACTCAGACAGATGAAGTGTGACTATAGGGTCGTAAGAGATGTAATATGGGATAAACAAGAGATAGGGCTTCCCAGATGGCACTAGTGGTAAAGAACCCACCTGTCAATGCAGGAGATTTAAGAGATGCAGATATGATTCCTGGGTCGGAAAGATTCCCTAGAGGAAGGCATGGCCACCCACTCCAATATTCTTGCCTGGAGAATCCTATGGACAGAGACTGGTGAACTGTGGTCCATAGGGTCACAAAGAGCTGGACACAACTGGAGTCACTTAGCACCCAGCGCCAAAGAGAGACAATAAAATAAACATGAAGGGACACAGAAGATGGGATTGAGCCATCATCTGCTTTATAATTTTTTGCTTAGACTCATCCCAGGAAATAACACCCTTATGTTACTGGAAAAATGAGATTCCTTTTTTAAAAAAGATTTTTAATTCATGTTTAGATGGAGGATAATTGCTTTACAATGTTATGTTGGTTTCTGCCATACATCAACATGAATCAGCCATAGGTATACACATATCCCTTCCCTCTTGAACCTCCCTCCCAACTCCCACTCAATCCCAACCCTCTAGATTGTCACAGAGCACCAGGCTGAGCTCCCTGCATCATACAGCAAATTCCCACCGGCTGTCTATTTTACATATGGTAATGTATATATTTCAATGTTACTCTCTCAGTTCATCCCACCCTCTTCTTCCCCTGCTGTGTTCACGAGTCTGTTATCTACGTGTGCCTCTCTATTGCTACCCTACAAACAAATGCGTTCATCAGTACCATTTTTCTAGACTTCATATATATGTGTTAATATAGGATATTTGTTTTTCTTTTTCTGACATATCACTCTGTATAACAGGCTCTAGGTTCATCCACCTTACTAGAACTGGCTCAAGTTCATCCCTTTTAATGGCTGAGTAATAGTCAATTGTATATCTGTATCACATCTTTATCCATTCTTCTGTCAATGAATGTCTAGGTGGCTTGCAAGTCCTGGCTATTGTAAACAGTGCTGCAATAAACACTGGGGTACATGTGTCTTTTAGAATTGTCATTTTCTCAGAGTTATGCCCAGTAGTTGGATTGTTGGATAGCTTTATTGCTAGTTTATTAAAGAAATCTACATTTTTTAAAGAAATTCTACATAGTGGCTGTATCAATTTAAATTTCCACCAATGGTGCAAGAGGGTTCTCTTTTCTCCACGTCCTCTCCAGCATTTATTGTTTGTAGATTTTTTGATGATGGCCAGTGTGAGGTCATACCTCATTGTAGTTTTGATTTGCGTTTCTCTAATAATAATCAGTGCTGAGCATTTTTTCATGTGTTTATTAGCCATCTATGTGTCTTCTTTGGAGGAATGTCTGTTTAGATCTTCTCTCCATTTTTTTATTGGGTTGTTTGTTTTTCTGTTATGGAGCTGCTTGTATATTTTGGAGATTAATCCTTTGTCAGTTGCTTCACTTGCAATTATTTTCTCCCATTCTGAGAGCTGTCTTTTCATCTTGTTTGTGATTTCCTTTGCTGTGCAAAAGCTTTTAAGTTTGATTAGATCCCACTTTTAATTTTTTGTTTTTTTTCCACTACTCTAGGAGGTAAGTCATAGGGGGTCTTACTGTGATTTAAGTCAAAGTGTGTTCTGCCTATGTTTTCCTCTAAGAGTTTCATAGTTTCTGGTCTTACATTTATGTCTTTAATCCATTTTGAATTTATCTTTTTATATGGTGTTGGAAAGTGTTCTGATTTCATTCTTTACATGTAGCTGTCCTGTTTTTCCAGCACCACTTATCAAAGAGACTATCTTTTCTCCATTGTATATTCTTGCCTCCTTTGTCAAAGATAAGTTGCTCAGAGATGCATGGGTTTATCTCTGGGCTTTCTATCTTGTTCCATTGGTCTATATTTCTGTTTTTGTGTCAGTACCATACTGTCTTGATGATTAGCTTTGTAGTATAAACTGAAGTCATGAAGATTGATTCCTCTAGCTCCATTCTTCTTTCTCAGGATTATTTGGCTATTTGAGGTTTTTTGTGTTTCCATACAACCTGTGAAATTTTTGTTCTAGTTCTGTGAAAAATACCAGTGATAGTTTGATAGGAACAGTATTAAACTTCTAGACTCTATTGGATAGTATAGTCATTTTCACAATATTGATTCTTCCAATAGAGGAACATGGTATATCTCTCCATCTATTTATGTCATCTTTTTTATTTCTTTCATCACTGTTGTATGGTTTTCTATATACAGCCCTTTTGTCTCCTTGGTAGTTATATTCCTTGGTACCTTATTCTTTTTGCTGCAATGGTGAATGGGGTTGATTTTTAATTTCTATTTCTGATGGAAAGATAAGATTCTTAATGTGTTTCTCTGCTTTCTTCCAGTTCTGACTTGTAGGGAAAAAAACACATTTATCTCGTTCAGTTCAGTTCAGTTGCTCAGTTGTGTCCAACTCCTTGTGACCCCATGGACTGCAGCACGCCAGGCTTCCTTGTCCATCATCAACTCCCAGAACTTGCTCAAACTCATGTCCATCGAGTTGGTGATGCCATCCAACCATCTCATCCTCTGTCGTCCCCTTCTCCTGCCTTCAATCTTTCCCAGCATCAGGATCTTTTCCAAGGAGTCAGTTCTTCACATCAGGTGGTCAAAGTATTGAAACTTCAGCTTCAGTATCAGTCCATCTAAAGAGTATTTGGTACTGATTTCCTTTAAGATTGACTGGCTTGATCTCCTTCAGTCCAAGGGACTCTCAAGAGTCTTCTCCAACACTACAGTTCAAAAACATCAATTCTTCAGTGCTCAGCTTTCTTTATTGTCCAACTCTCACATCCATATATTTATATTGAAATGGATTTTTAAAAGCAGGTGATGGTATTGTTAAGAAACTCAGTCATGGGGGTTAGCAAACTTTCCTAATGAGCAGACTACATCAAGGGAGCAAGCCATTGTCGTGTAGGTTCCATAAATCTGTTTTATATATCCTATTACAAATTTGACTTGGTATAACAATTTCAGTAGTTGTGGTTACATATCCATTACTATGTATTTTTACTGTACATTATCTCATTTAACTCACAGCAGCAAGAATTAGCATCCTCAAAGGAGCTCTATGGGCAGGTACTGTATTTTCCCTCTGGTTTTAATAGGCAAGGAAACTCAGCCTAACCACTGATAATACTCCCCCAAGGATATGCAGCTAATAAATGTACAAGTGAGTATTGAAGCCCAGGTATGTCTGTTTCAAAATCCTTATTCTAAGTATATTTTATCTTCTGAAAGAAAACTATGATAATGCAAAATACTTAGTCTATTATCAATATTTTGAGAAGAATGTTTTCATAATGAAATCTATGACATGTTAGTATAGATTTCCAAAAGAGTATGTCAAATCTTTTCTTAAAATGCGAGAAAATTGGCTGGATGATCAATATTAATTATAGTAGCTAACATTAATGAATATCAATTATGTTCCAGACACTGTGCAAAGCATTTTGCATACAACTATATGAGGTAGATGATCTTTATTTCCATTTTATCAATTAAGAAACAGACTTAGAAAAGTCAAATACTCCTTCAATAAACATTGGATCCAGAGTTTAAACCTGAACTATTTTGAAATGAAAGCCACTCTTTTTCCATTATGCTATAGTACCACCAAAATGTACAGACTATTCAAAATCACCTGCACGGGACATCTTTGAAGAAAACTTGAATTAATCAGA
Source organism: Moschus berezovskii (assembly GCF_049115385.1). Lineage (NCBI taxonomy): Eukaryota > Metazoa > Chordata > Mammalia > Artiodactyla > Moschidae > Moschus > Moschus berezovskii. The sequence goes on from NC_142461.1 coordinate 106,252,778, forward strand.
GCTTCAAATTATTCTGGAATAGGAGAAGACTCAATATTGCAAGGATGCCAATTCTCCCTAAATTAAGCTCTAAATTTAATGAAATTGCAATCAATATTCCAACTGGAGGGCAGAAATAGGTCAAAGAGGTTATAGCTATAGGCGAGCAGTTTTCAGCTCACTATAAAGAAAGCATCTTCTATGAGTTAGAATTATCCAGAAATGGAACAGAATGTAAAATAGTCAACCTTCTGTCACCAAAAGGATTCCAATGGAGAATAAATTGACAACCTGTTGAGGGATGCTCAAATAGCATTAGAAAACTATCATTTTCTGAGAGTCTGTTTCTTAGGCACTGTACTATCCACTTTCATCTTTAATTGCATTCAATTTTAATACTTACTTATAGGCATACAAAATGGTTGATAGTTGGTAAGAACATAGATTGGGTCATCACATGGAGCTGAACTTGAATCTCAAGTATGCCCTTTATCAGCTGCACAACTGAGATAAATGTCCCTAATTACCTAGATGTCACTTTCTTAGTTTGCAAAATGGTCATACTGTGAAGAAAGCTGATTGCCAAAGAACTGATGCTTTTGAACTGTGGTGCTGGAGAAGACTCTTGAGAGTCCCTTGGACTGCAAGGAGATCCAACCAGTCCATTCTAAAGGAGATCAATCCTGGGTGTTCATTGGAAGGACTGATGCTAAAGCTGAAACTCCAATACTTTGGCCACCTCGTGCAACGAGTTGACTCACTGGAAAAGACTCTGATGCTGCGAGGGATTGGGGGCGGAAGGAGAAGGGGACGACAGAGAATGAGATGGCTGGATGGCATCACTGACTCGATGGACATGAGTTTGAGTGAACTCCGGGAGTTGGTGATGGACAGGGAGGCCTGGCGGGCAGTGATTCACGGGGTCGCAAAGAGTCGAACACGACTGAGCGACTGAACTGAACTGAACTGAACTGAACTGAAGACTCACCTCATTGTGTTCTTATAGGATTAAATATAATATTAGAAGAGCGTTAGCATATTACCAGGTACATGTCAAGTTTTAGCAAGAGGAGTTATTATTATTGATAGGGAAAAACTGAATCTCACATGAATTAAATCATAAGCACGTATTCAGTTGAACTAGGTAATCTTTAATACACTAACTTTGAGATCCTATGAATTTTTAGATTTATAATTAACTTGTCCCATTCTTACAATTTTGCAAAAACATGATATAAAGTAGAAAATGTTATGTAAAATTCATATATTAGATAATTAAAGATTATCAACTAATTTAATTTTGCATGTTTAACTAATTTAATATTTTAGTATCTATTTAAAGAAAGGAAACACAAAACAAAACAAAAAAAGGAATAAGGAACTTAAAGCCAGGCAACTCTTCAGGTGATTGACCTATTTATGTTTCCTAAAGAAATGGTGAAATATATATATTTTAGGGTTAGAAGAAATACCAGTATTTAAATACCAATGCTTTAGATGAATTTTAACACAGCTGCTATTTCTTCTTTGACTCTTGGTAGGATGAATAGAAATCTCAGAAATTTCTGTGAATTCTTTCCAGGAGACAAATCACTCTCCTACTGGGAATGCTCTAGAATCAGGCCTGCTAGAAGGTAGATAAACGTGGTCTGAAGAGATTGGTTTTAACTACACTGTGAAACAAGTAATATTCAATATCTTAAAACCAAATTGAGATGCACCAGTGGCAGACCTTTCTGGGACCCTATTGTTTAGTGAGCGTTATTAAACTTTCATTTTCTATGTGTTTTCTCTAATGAACCTGGGTATATGTATGGTTTATGTAACATGGATTGAAATTGATATATAACCTGAGAGACTGGTAGGCTGAGTGAGAGAGGGTAATATAACCTGTCTTCACTCAACAGGAAGGAAATAAAGGGAAGATATAACAGCTAAATTGCCTGGAGGGGGAGGTATAGCTACAGGACCAGACTGTGACAATTTTCCTGGCATGGACAATTTTCTGGGCAAAGCTCAACAAAGAACAGGCATGACAAGGACAGAGGCCAAGTAGAATCACAATTTAAATTTTGACAACTGTGAAGGACAAACTCAATGGTCGGTAGATTGTAACTAGAAATTGACAACCAAATAAAAGATTTTCTAAATTAGAGCAACTATAGCAGTGATTTTCCAACAGCTAATTCTTAAAAAAATATTATTGATATACAGTTGGCATAAAATAAACCACAATTTAAAATGTAAAATCTGATAAATTTGAAATATGTAAATACACCCATGAAACTATCTCTACGATCAAGATAGGGACCATATCTACCACACTTGGAGGTTTTCTTCTAATGTTTTGCATTCCCTTGCCTTCCCACTCTTATTACTGATTATAGTTGACCCTTGAACAACACATGTTTGAACTGCAGGGGTCTACTTATAGGAGGATTTTTTGTAGTAAATGCATACTGAGAGTACTTCATGATCCACATGGTTAAACCTGAGGATGCAGAACCTTGGATACAGACGTCGGATTGTTAATGTGATACTCAACTGTGTAGGGGGGTTGGCACCCCTAAACTCTGAGTTGTTCAAGGTCAGCTGTAGCTCATCTTTTCTAGAATTTTACATAAGCAGAATTATACAGTATGGCTTTTTAGTGGTCTGGCTTCTTTGACTCAGCAAAATTATTTAGGAAGTCAAACATGTTGCATGTATCAGTAGTTCTTTCTTGTTTACTGCTGAATAGTGTTCTATTATTTGGGTATAGTACAATTATTTTATTCATCTACCTACTGAAGGACAATTTGCTCACCCCCCGCCCCAGTTTGTATGGACATATACTTTACTGTCACTAGGGTCAATAACTAGGAGTGGACTATTCAGATCTTATGGGATAATTGCTATATGTTTCTCATTTTTTAAGAATCTGTACCTGTTTTTCAAAGTGACTGTACCAGAAGTGTGAGTTCCTATTGCTCCATATTCTGGGCATCCCTTGATATGATCAGGATTTTAAATCTTAGCCATTCTAACAGGTGTACTGTGGCATGTTCAGTTCAGTTCAGTTCAGTCGCTCAGTTGTGTCCGACTCTTTGTGACCCCATGAATCACAGCACGCCAGGCCTCCCTGTCCATCACCAACTCCCGGAGTTCACTCAAACTCATGTCCATCGAGTCGGTGATGCCATCCAGCCATCTCATCCTCTGTCGTCCCCATCTCCTCCCGCCCCCAATCTTTCCAAGCATCAGAATCTTTTCCAGTGAGTCAACTCTTCGCATGAGGTGGCCAAAGTATTGGAGTTTCAGCATTAGCATCAGTCCCTCCAATGAACAGGATTGATCTCCTTTAGAATGAACTGGTTGGATCTACTTGCAGTCCAAGGGACTATCAAGAGTCTTCTCCAGCACCACAGTTCAAAAGCATCAGTTCTTCAGTGATCAGCTTTCTTCACAGTCCAACTCTCACATCCATACATGACCACGGGAAAAACCATAGCCTTGACTAGACGGACCTTTGTTGACAAAGTAATGTCTCTGCTTTTTAATATGCTATCTATGTTGGTCATAACTTTCCTTCCAAGGAGTAAACATCTTTTAATTTCATGGCTGCAATCAGCAACCACAGCGATTTTGGAACCCAAAAAAATATCATCTGACACTGTTTCCACTGTTTCCCCATCTATTTCCCATGAAGTGATGGGACCAGATGCCATGATCTTTGTTTTCTGAATGTTGAGCTTCAAGCCAACCTTTTCACTCTCCTCTTTCACTTTCATCAAGAGGCTTTTGAGTTCCTCTTCACTCTCTGCCATAAGGGTGGTGTCATCTGCATATCTGAGGTTATTGATATTTCTCCCAGCAATCTTGATTCCAGCTTGTGCTTCTTCCAGCCCAGCGTTCCTCATGATGTACTCTGCATGTTATTGTAGTTTTAATTTGCAATTTCTTAATGATTTGTGATGCTGAGCAAATTTAGATGAGTTTATTTGCCACCAATATATGTTCCTTGGTGAAATAATGTTTCAGATTTTTTGCCTTTATTTTGAAAATTAGTTTGTTTTCATATCATTGAATTTTTGGAATTCTTTACATATTCTAGATGCACGTTTTTTTATCAGGAGTATGATTTGCAATTTTTTCTCCCTTCCTGTTATTTAACTTCAAAAAGTATATTTTAAAGTACTTGAAATCACTATGAAGAAATTTTAAAACAATTTTAATAAAATAAAATATAAATAAAATAAACATTTTAATAAAATAAAATTTTAGCTTTTGATAAAGTCAGATTATCAACATTTTCTATTTCAGATTGTGCTTTTGGTGTCACATCTAACAAATTTTTGTACCTAAGGCCATGAGATTTTTCCTATGTTATCTTTTAAATATTTTGTTATTTTAGATTTTACATTTAGGTATATGATCCATTTAGAGCTAATTTTTGTATGTTTTCTGAGAGATGGGCACAATAAAGAACAGGAATGATACAGACCTAACAGAAGCAGAAGATATTAAGAAGAGGTGGCAAGAATACACAGAAGAACTGTACAAAAAAGATCTTCATGACCCATATAACCACAATGGTGTGATCACTCACCTAGAACCAGACATCCTGGAATGTGAAGTCAAGTGGGCCTTAGGAAGCATCACTATGAACAAAGCTAGTGGAGGTGATGGAAGTTCAGTTGTGCTATTTCAAATCCTGAGATGATGATGTGAAAGTGCTGTACTCAATATGTCAGCAAATTTGCACAACTCAGCAGTGGCCACAGGACTGGAAAAAGTCAGTTTTTGTTCCAATCCCAAAGAAAGGCAATGCCAAAGAATGCTCAAACTACCGCACAATTGCACTTATCTCACACACTAGTAAAGTCATGCTCAAAATTCTCCAAAGCACGGTTCAGCAATACGTGAACTGTGAACTTCCACATGTTCAAGCTGGTTTTAGAAAAGGCAGAGGAACCAGAGATCAAATTGCCAACATCCGTTGGATCATCAAAAAAGCAAGAGAGTTCCAGAAAAACATCTGCTTTATTGACTATGACAAAGACTTTGATTGTGTGGATCACAACAAACTATGGAAAATTCTTAAAGAGATGATAATACCAGACCACCTTACCTGCCTCCTGAGAAATCTGTATGCAGGTCAGGAAGCAACAGTTAGAACTGGACATAGAACAACAGACTGGTTCCAAATAGGAAAAGGAGTATGTCAAAGCTGTATTGTCACCCTGCTTATTTAACTTATATGCAGAGTACATCATGAGACATGCTGGGCTGGAGAAAGCACAAGCTGGAATCAAGATTGCCGGGAGAAATATCAATAACCTCAGATATGCAGATGACACCACCCTTATGGCAGAAAGCGAAGGACTAAAAAGCCTCTTGATGAAAGTGAAAGAGGAGAGTGAAAAAGTTGGCTTAAAACTCAACATTCAGAAAACTAATTCATGGCATCTATTACCATCACTTCATGGGAAATAGATGGGAAACAGTGAGAGACCTTAGTTTCTTGGGCTCCAAAATCACTGCAGATGGTGACTGCAGCCATGGAATTAAGAAATTTGTTTCTTGGAAGAAAAGTTATGACCAACCTACGCAACATATTAAAACCAGAGACATTACTTCAACAAAGGTCTGTCTCATCAAAACTATGGTTTTTCCAGTGGTCATGTATGGATTGAGAGTTGAACCATAACAAAGCTGAGCACCAAAGTATTGATGTTTTTGAGCTGTGGTGTTGGAGAAGACTCTTGAGAGTCCCTTGGACTACAAGTAGATCAAACCAGTGCATCCTAAAGGAAATCGGTCCTGAATATTCATTGGAAGGACTGATGCTGAAGTTGAAGCTCCAATACTTTGGCCACCTGATTTGAAGAAATGACTCTTTGGAAAAGAGCCCAATGCTGGGAAAGATTGAAGGCAGGAGAAGAGGATGACAGAGGATGAGATGTTTGGATGGCATCACTGACTCTTTGGGCATGAGTTTGAGCAAGCTCTGAGAGTTGGTGTTGGATAGGTGTGCTGTAGTCCATGGAGTTGCAAAGAGTCAGTATGACTGAGCAACTGAACTGGACTGAACTGAGGTATAAATTAAAAATGGATGAATGTTCACTATCTCCCTGAGCATTATATCTTACAACTTGATATTTAATCAATTAATTTAGATGCATCAACAACCAGAGATAGGTGTATTTAGATCTTCTTTAAGATTTATTACTACAAATTTCTTAAACTATGTTAACTGAACTGAATGTTAACTTGAATGCAAATATAACATAGAGAGGGTGACAAGAGAGTAACTTGTATCCATTTTCAAGATGGAATAATTGATTCGTTTGACTGAGCCATGATTAGTTTCTTAGTGCCCATTGGTCATTTTAGTACACTTCATGTAAGCAAAAATACAGAGCCTGGTGAATCCTGAAGAATTATCAAAGGCAGTATATTAGTGGAGGCCCAAACAATTCTGAGCCCAAATTAATACTTTTATTTGCTGAAGGGAATATAAAGTACCATTTTTCATTTAGTCTTTTTCTTAGCAGCTAAAAATTTACTCCAGGGTATATTTTCCATTGATATTTTTATCTGCTTCCTGTCAAACCATGGGTCATAATTGCCCATGTAAAATACTCCAGCATCCTGATTCACCAGTAACTATTCCCAAAATCTTCCTTTATGGATTATATCCTTCCTCATCACTTATCCCAAGGATTTCTCTGGAATGAATGCCTCCCACTATGTGCCACTGAGGGATTATATATTCTTGGTAATCTGCTTAAATTTTTCTTAGACTGTTCCTCAAGTTTCCTCTTTCTCTGAACATGCCCCATGAACTCTGTGACCTTTCATCTTTCCTACCCACAGACCTGAATCAGTGTTTCTGGATCAACATCATGTCCTGTAAGAATTAATAAAGGTGAATGGAACATTGTTGTTATTATTTAATTGCTAAATTCATGCTAAAAGTTGTGTCTGACTCTTTGAAACCCCATGAACTGTTGCCCACCAGGCTCCCCTGTCCATGAGATTTCCCAGGCAAGAATACTGGAGTAGGTTGCCATTTTCTTCTCCAGGAAATTTCCTGACCCAGGGATCGAACCTAGGTCTCCTGTGTTGCAGGCAGGCTCTTTACTGTCTGAGCTAGCTGGGAAATCCTAATAGAATACTGGATAAAGTTAAATATTAAATATAAGGTTAAATATTAAATCAGTGATACTACCTATCACTGAAAACTTCTATGTGTTTTTTAATAAACAAAGACAAATTAATCTTCATAAACATGCTAGCATATATAGTTTCTTAAATACAATTGGTTTACAGGTTTTTTTTTTTAAAGCAAAATAAACTATTGTCAGGGAGTCTATTCTCATTGCAAAGTAAAACATTTCACAATGCCTGTGTACCAGAAAAGCTCTCCCAACTGCACTTGTTACTGATTCCATTTGACAAGTGGCTGCTTCTCGATAATTACTGTACAAACCATTACTTCCAAAATAAATTAAACTCTCATCACTTTATCCTGCTCTTCTACATTCATTAATAAGTATCTTGTAAAATAGGTGGCTGAACCTGCATTAGTAAGTGCAGAAGCTTATGTTAAAAGATTGTGCTTTTATATATCTTTTGTCTTTGAGAGCTCTGTTCAGCTCATCTGCAATAAAAGTCCAGTGACTTTTATTGGGTAGGGATAGGTGGAGCCAAACTCTAAATTTGAAGGGGATTTCTAACTCATTTTTATTTAATCATCTTAAATTTAGTCAATTGTATATATATATTAATATATATATATATACTCTCCTTATAAGGCCAGTTTTATCTATTAAAGAGTCTGTGATACATACGGTACATTCTCTTGATTTTCACTAAGTAGAGCATCTGTTCATGTTTCAGAGGCAGCCTCTTTTTACATGGGGCTTACGTGGGGCTGAAATATGGCAAAACTGAACAGATTTTTTGTTTGTCTTGAAACCTGATTGTAAATCATGCTTGTGATGATTGGTGTTTGTCTAATTATCAGCGCAATAATTGGAACATATCTTCAATTTCCTTGTACTTTAAAAGATTTCCTGAGTGTTTCAAACAGAGATACAGTAAATATTTATTAGTAATACTGGTTTCTCTAAATGGTAATAAACTTCTTTTGCTTTACAGCTTACTATTGATGATAAAATGTACATTTTTTTCCTGACAAAATTATACATTTCTGATCACCAAATGAAATCTTCAAAGCTTCTGTTCACCATTCCCAAATAATTAGAATATATGTGTATTATTGTTCTAAATTTGTTCTATATCTCAACTCTTGGTATGATTGATCATATGGAATCTTCATTCAACAAACATTTATTGAGTACTAGAAGAGTGCTTGGTTTTGTGCTAGGTGCTGTATTAAAGATGCCATTTTATTCTGATTTTAAGGTATATACCAAGTTCAAACTGCAATGTCTTTGGAGCACTATTGTAAATGTTTCCTCTGTTTCTTCTTTCTCACTGCACCTGACTCTGATGTAAGTATATATAATGACAGCTCTCAATACTGATTGACTACATTTTATAGCAAATACTAGATGTGCTTACCAAAAGTTACTTAAAGATATAGTATTTGTTTTTAGCAATGTCCCAAATTTTCTCACCTTCTTCTGTAAATAACCTTGCCTCCAGAGATTTTAAAATTACTGCTGTGAGACCCCAAAGCAAACAATTATTCTCCAAGACAGTTCTGATATGAGATATAATGTCTCAAAGATTCTCTGACAAATAGCCAAATCAACCTGACAGTGTAAAATGAAGTACTTGTAGAAAAGCCTAGATTTTTCTTTTTTAAAAAAATATAAAATCCCTTCTCTGCAAAAATATATATATATATATATTATAGGGTAAGATATATATATATTTTTGATAAAATACCTGCCAAAATTATTTGTGAGCCCCCAGATAGCACTGGGTTATGTATTTCCCTCACTTTAAACATAAAGAAAACGTTTAGAAATATTTATCCAGTTATCCATGGTCACCCTATGATTTATAGTATTAAAGTCAGAACTCAAAATTTCTGATTCTCTGAGATGGACCAATATTGGGAAATACTGTCAGACTTTTCAGTTTTCCTCCATAAAATTTCTTCCTAAGATCTCCATCTGGTCTTCTTCACTTATCTTCATTTATAATACTAAATTTTGTATCTCGGATGATTTCTAATCTATTTCCTGACATCTTCTATCCATTTATTTCACTAGTAACCCAAGTAAAATAATTTATCTTTTAAAAGTACAAATGGCATGCAATTTCTAAAATTCCTTATATTTTATGTTAACTTGGAAGGGGGAGTGTTGATGCTTACATTTCCCTCTTCAACAGTATGATATTACAGCCCAGAAAATAAAAGATTACCTATATTCAGACTTAAAAAGAATAAAAGGATAGCTGGTAGTTGTTGAGAAGTTAATCTAATTCAAGTAAAATGGAGCCTTAAAAGAAATTTGTGAGATAACAAATTATTTAAAGATAATTCATAAGTCATATTTATGTTATCAAATCATATTGGTAATGTAAGAAATGAGAAAAATAAAGAAATTAAATCCTTTTGCATCAAGAACAGTTAATCCCTTACTTATATCATTTTTACAAATCCAAAGAAACTTGGGATATTGAGAAATCAGAAGATATTTTACAAGACAATCTAGTATAATCATTTTACAAGACAGATATTTTGGGGCTGCTCTAATGTTTAAAGGAGAAGGAAATGGCAGCCCACTCCAGTGTTCTTGCCTGGAGAATCCCAGGGGCGGGGGAGCCTGGTGAGCTTCCGTCTATGGGGTCACACAGAGTCGGACACGACTGAAGTGACTCAGCAGCAGCTAATGTTTGAAAGATTTCTCCTGATTTCAAACTAAAATTCTCCCTTTTGTAATGTCTTCCCATAGGTCCATTGCTTCTTCTGAAACAACGTAGATTTGCCACATAATTTTCATTGAAGTCAATAAGAATAAGTATTATGTCTACATGAATTTTTTTCTTGACACTGAGCAACTCTAATGCCTTCAACAGGGTCAATTTTCCAGGCCCTCTTCCATCATGATAGCTTCTGATGTGTATCTTGGGCTTGCCAGTTGCTCTGAAGATGAGATACCTACTTCTTTTGTGATAGTGTAGATATTGCTGAGCAGAGATAATTACATCTTATAATTAATACAGAACACTTTCTTGGAGGCAATGTGAAGGTTTGTTGTTGGATCATATAAAACTTATGGTAAATGAAATAACCACTTTATAATAAGTTCAGTTTTTTAGCTGTAAAATAAGGATGCTGAACAAGATGGTTTATAATATCTTTTCTGATTCTAAAATTACTGGAAATGATTTGGTAGTAAACACCTTTGTTGTCATTAAACTTCCTAAGAGAGATTTCTGTGTCTCCAATCCAAATAGTGGTAGAACAATATAAACCCAAATGTGGCAGATTGCTAGATACTTTGTTGCAGAGAGATTTCAATCCATTAAATAACCATTATATAACAAACAACTGAGGTACAGTTGTTCAACCAATCACTGAAATACCTATCATTTAATCCTCACGTCTCCTAAGTACTAAACATATTCATTTGCAGTCCCATTACAATGACAAGTATAAGGCAGATGTTATTTACATCATTTTAAAAACTGAAACTTAGAGTTTTTTTCTCAAATGATACAACTATTGAGTACAAAAATAGTGTTAAAATGTGTTTGTTATTACTGCACAGAATTAAGGTGTATTTTGTTGATGACTTCATATATAATAACCTAAAATGAAACTCCAAGTAGTAAAGTAAATATTCTTTTGTTATATTTTGGTTTTAGGGATTCATTCTAGCTCCTCCTTAAAGTCCTTTCTAATCCTACTAATTCAGTATACTCCCTCTGATTCTCTATGACACTTCTGTAGCTTTCAGCTTATTGTGCTTTACACGATAGATATGCGCACATTTGTTTAAACATCCCTCCAATAATGTACACCCCTCAAGGCCAGAGACTATATTTTAATCATCATGATGTCAAAAAAGAGATCTAACTCAGCTTTTACACAGAAAAGACATTTCATAAATATTTCTTAAAATGAATTGAATTGAATAAAAATGAATTGAGTAACACATTTCATAGTCTTTAAGCTTTAAGTCTGAATGATGAACTAAATTGTCAGAGATGTCCTTAGGAGATTAAGAAGAAATTAATTTCTTATCTTCTGAACACGCACAAAATAGCAATCTCATAATAATTATAGGAATTATTTGGAAACCATTCAGTATATAATTTGTTCATTTACTTGCATAAACATATGTTTATTAAACATGCATAGTTTTGAGTTGTGGCGTCTGCTTTGTTTTTTGCAAATCTCTTAAGTTTCTGAGAATATTGATGAAAAATATGAAAGCTTAGAAAGATATTTTCACTGATTTTGTTATGCTTTATAAATTGAGAGGAACCATTGGTCTCTTTAGGATTCATTTTGCCTTAATTTCATTACCTCAGCCAAAACATTTTTATTCCTGCATCTTATATTCACAGTGCAGTGTGAAACCAGGACCACTGAGAATTTGCCTGAGGAGAGTGTATGGAGTAAGATAAACAATGGGCCAAGAATAAGATCCGGAGCAATATTATCTATTGAAGAACAGCATCAAGTATAGAAGTACTCTAAAGAGACAGAGAAGGGACAGAGAAGGAAATGTCAGACAAGTAAAATAAGATTGATCAGAATGTGGTGTTATGGAAAATGTTTCTAGAATGATTGGTGATCAAGAGTATTATATATGTGTGGTAGAAGAATAAGAATTAGAAGAAGAGAAAATCAAGGAGGAGGAAGAAGAGAAGGAAGTGGAGGGGGCAGGAAATAAAGAAAGAAAAAGAAAAATTTGTATTCTTTTTTCTGTGCTGGGCAATTCTGTTAAGTATTTTTCAGTGGTCCCCAATCTTTTTGGCACCTGGGACCAGTTCTATGGAAGATAATTTTTCCACTAACCAGGGTGGAGAGGATGGTTTCAGGATGATTCAAGCACGTTACATTTATTCTTCACTTTATTTCTATTATTATTCTAATATCAGCTCCAATTCAGATAATTAGGCATTAGATCCCAGAGGGTTGAGGATCCCTGCTTTATATGCATTGTTCCATCTGGTCTTCCAAACAATTTAATGAAGCAAGTACTTTTACAGTAAAATTTCATGATACCACAAATTCATATATAATATGATTGACTGTAGGTTCCCAGACCCAGAAATTCTAGGTTAACTGATTTGGCTCAGTAGTCACTTCATAAACTTTGTAATAGTATAGAACAGGGCTTACTGTATTATCTCCATTTTGTAGATGAGAAGGTATAGTTCAGATATTAAATGATTTCAGCTATCACAGTCATAAGACTATCTAAAACATTAATTATGTCAGATGCTGAGTAATGGTTAGTTTGATGTGTCACCTTGACTGTGCCATGGCGTGCCCAGGTTGAGTATTATTCTGGGTGCATCTGTGCCTGTCTCTGACTGAGATCAGCATTTCAATCATACCCAAGTAAAGCCGATTGCCCTCCCTAAGGTGAGTAGGCATTCTTCAGTCCAGTCAGTTCAATTCAGTTGCTCAGTCAGGTCCGACTCTTCGCGAACACATGGACTGCAGCACGCCGGGCTTCCCTGTCCATCACCAACTCCTGGAGCTTGCTCAAACTCATGAACATCAAATTCATGATGCCATCTAACCATCTCATCCTCTGTCGTCCCCTTCTCCTCCTGCCTTCGATCTTTCCCAACATCAGGATTTTTTCCAAGAAGTCAGTTCTTAGCATCAGGTGGCTAAAGTATTGGAGTTTCAGCTTATCATCAGTCCTTCCAATGAATATTCAGGACTGATTTCCTTTAGGATTGACTGGTTGGATCTCCTTGCAGTCCAAGGGACTCTCAAGAGTCTTCTCCAACACCACAGTTCAAAAGCATCAATTCTTCGGTGCTCAGCTTATCCATTGAAGGTCTAATTAGAACAAAAAGGCTGATAAAGGGAGAATTCACTCACTGCCCGACTGTCTTCAAATTGGGACGTTGGTCTTCTCTTGTCTTCAGACTCAGTCTTGGATTGGAACCATTACTTTCATGCTTCACAGCCCTTCAGGTTTGTGCTCAAACTCTATCATCAGTTCTCTTGGGTCTCTGGACTGCCAACTGTGGTTCCTGGGGCTTCTTAGCTCCTATAATTAGTAAGCCAATTCCTTACAGGAAATTTCTACATACACACACAAGCACACACATACATGGATGCATACATATGTGTGTGTATGTGTGTATGTCCATGTATATACCTATATAGTTCCTACTGAATCTGTTTCTCTGGAAGACCCTGATGGGTATCCCCGCCCACCTCCACTTACCAGCCAGCTCTAAATTAGCCAGCTAAAAGTCACAGTGCTTGCAATTTAAATGCAGCTTCAAAAGTCCTTCTGCACAAAATTTCTGGAGTTGTCACTGGTCACAAGGACTGTGTTAATTAGTGTACAACAGTATCATGGACTTGAGAATACTTTATATTCCTTAAATACAAAATTAATTATTCTTTAAGTAGCCTACTCAATCTGATTCTGCTTCTAGTGCTGTGTATTCCCTAAGTACAAAATGAGGACATTTCTGTTTTTGATTCCTCTTAGATTTTGCACTGACAAATAGAGGAACTTCATAGCATCAATATTAGAATTCCCCAGAAACTTGGTATCAGCTCATCTTTCCTCAGAGGCAAAAAAAGTGACCTATTTGTTGTCTATTGTTCATTTTCATACATGTAGCACTAATTAACACTAAGAAAAGCTCTACCTCCCCTTATAACCTTGGTAAAAACTGGGTATTAAAATAACTAGTTCAACTATGGTCCACGAGCAGCTTCAGGATAGAAATTATGCCCAAGATATTTCAACAGAGATGATGTACTGAAGTTTCTGTGAGTCATTTATGATTTCAAGTTAACAGAGTAATGCTGCATTTTTATAAGGTAACTGATACGCAAGCACATTAAAAGAAGATGTTCATAGCTGAACTGCCCTTCATGAGATCAGATGTCATGTCCTGTATACTGTATTTCCTTCCTTTTACTGAAAAACCTTGGTTGGGAGAAACTCTAAATAGAAAGCTAATTTGGAGAGGGAGATCTTGGCCTTTTTTCATATGATAATTTTCCTACACTAGGAGGTGATGAGGTGGATAAAATGACCATGGGGATTCTATAGTATAGTCCTTCAAGAACCTGAGTAATTTGTTACAAATTACACCAAAGGAAAGAGTGTAAACAAGGAATCATTTACAGAATAGATATATTTTATATTTCAGTCTGGAGGAGTTATGCATGCAATATACTTGGTAGTATTTCTATTAGAGGCATGTTTCTTAGTGCCCCAAAGAATGGGAGAAGTTATAATTAGATGTCATCACTATCAATTTTATTAGATTTTCAAAGAGGGTGTCGGTCCACCTCACCTCTTAGAAGTAGACATCAGGTCACGCCACAGAACTTGGTCACACCTGAACCTTTGATTGTGCCTGTACAAACCAAAAAGGTGGGTTTCAACTGCCTAGACTTTAAAAAACAGAAGGCATTCCATCAGTGAGACATCAGAGGAGTGTGATGTTTATTTTAAATTTTCAAAAAAATAAAAATGGAAGAATCTTTGCTGAAATAATTCTAGAATGATTTCTAACACTTGAACTTCAGAATTTTTTATTTCAGAGATAAAAAATGAGTTAATAAATTTGGGTCTATAAAATGGAAAGTAATTTCTGCTTGTTGGTGAGGGTCCCTAAAATAATATGATGTTCAAACAAAGCTCTGCACAAAGTTACTTCTCTAGATTGGATGAACAAAATTTCCTTTTGTGATGGAAAAAAAATTACTAAACTTTTTTTAAAATTTGAAAGTCAACAATGAGTGAGCCCTAACATTTATTGATGTGTAGTACCCAAAAGGTACTCCTATTGTCTAAATATACACCAATAAAGAGTTTATTTCAAACAAGTACTTAATAGGAATAAAAAAATAGAGAATCTGATATTTTTCCTCAATATGTTGAGATTCTGCGTTTAAGACAACAATCAGATGACTTTCAATACTACTGATATTATGAAGTTTCATCTACATCTGGGGAGGTTTACCTTTAACTTCAACCATCAGTTACTTACCTGTTGTTTTAGTATTAAGAACCTGTGTTTCATACGTTCAGACTGAAGTGAGTCACTGCCTCCATTTGGTTGACTTCAGTTCAGCAAGTGCACTTGAGCATCAGCTATGCTCTGAGGTCTGTGCTAAAAATAAGGGCTTTGAGTCTAGTCTTTCCTCAGTTCTGCATTGGAGTGATAAACTTCTGTTCATGCATGGTGAAAGTGCAATTGAAAAAAACTGGCAGAGAAAGAGAATGACTATCATATGATATCCCTTATACCAGTCCATCCTAAAGGAGATTAGTCCTGGGTGTTCATTGGAGGGACTGATGTTGAAGCTGGAACTCCAATCCTTTGGCCACCTGATATGGAGAGCTGACTCATTTGAAAAGACCCTGATGCTGGGAAAGATTGAGGGCAGGAGGAGAAGAGGACGACAGAGGATGAGATGGTTGGATGGCATCACCGACTCAATGGACACGGGTTTGGGTGGACTCCGGGAGCTGGTGATGGACACGGAGGCCTGGTGTGCTGCAATTCATGGGGTCACATAGAGTTGGACATGACTGTGCAACTGAACTGAACTGAACTGTTATGTTGAATTGAAAAAGAAATGATACAAATGAACTTCATTTACAAAGCAGAAACAGACTTATAGAACAAATTTACAGTTACCGGGGGGAAAGGATGGGGGAAGTGATAGGGAGTTTGGGATGGACATGTACACACTGCTATATTTAAAATGGATAACCAACAAGGATCTACTCTATAGCACAGGGAACTATGTGTTATGCCACAATATTATGTGGCAACCTGGATGGGAGGCAGGTTTTAGGGAGAATTGATATGCATATGTGTATGCCTGAATCCCTGTTCACTTGAAACTGTAACAACATTATTAATCAGGTATATCCCAATACAAAATAAAAAGTTAAAAAAATAAAATGGATAGCCAACAAGGACCTACTGTACAGCACAAGGAACTCTGTTCAGTGTGACAGCATGGATGGGAGGGGAGTTTGGGGGAGAATGGATATGCATATGTGGATGGCTGAGTCACTGCTGCGCACCTGAAACTCTCACAGCATTGCTAATCAGTTATACTCTAATATAAAATAGAAAATGAAAAACAATTAATGAAAAGAACCTCTGAGAGCATAGGGAAAGGACCAAATGTCTCTGCTTCTGTTTAAGCTGGGCTTAAAAGAGTGAATAAGGTTTTACCAACTCATTTGCCCATTCCTCTCCCCGCCCTCCTCCTTTTCTTTCTCGTCACTGTGAGATTTCAGTCTATGAATGAATATAAGATTATGCACTTCCCTGTTTACATTCTCTCATGGCTTCCCATTGCACTTAGAGTAAGATCCAGTGTCCTCTCCATGGCAAGCAAGGCCCTCCATGATCTGGCTTTGGCTGTTTGTTCCAGCCTCATCTTTCCTGGGTGCCTGCTCTGTCGCAGTCAGGCTGTTCTATCAGTGAAATCCCAAACCTGCAGCAGACTCTGGCAGCTACTGTTAACACCACTGGAAATCCCTCCCAATCACTACATTTTCAGATTCTTTTTCCATTTTAAATAGTAGTGAAGAATCTGGTTGAGTTTTCTTTGTACAAAGAAGTATACCAATTTATATTTTGGTATAATTTTACCAACATAATGATCAGCTTTTAAAAGATGGCCAAATCTAACATAATAATAATAATAAAAAGATAGAGGAAGTGTTCATGGTATCTATTCCTTGGATCCCTTGACCAGTGCTGTTGGTCTTTCGTGGCACTAAATTCACAAATGTAAGAAAAATTAAAAACAAATTACCTCCTCCTCTTTTTATGTTTTCAACAGTACCATTGTCTTTGAGTGTTCCCCAATGGGGGTACACAGGGTCAGTTGGCACATAACTAGTGAGGTTTTAACACTATTTCAGTTTTGTTGCAATCTTCCCTTTATGGGAAGGCTAACATTCCAATATTATTAAAAATGCAAACCAATAAGACATGAAATGGCTTGCTTATTGCTAACATTTATGCAAAACCACTTAAAATGTTAAAAAAATATTAATCTCCTACCCTATGTAGCAATTAATGCTGCACAGATGATGGCAATTGCTTTTTCCACTGGAAAATCACCAGCAATCCACATTCTCTTCTTCTGCTTAATTAACACAACTATATATATCTGTCAAAGTCATAGGAAACGGGTGTAATTGCTTTTGTAAATTCAACCAGTCTCCAATGAAGAACTGATTGGGAAATTAAATGCAAATAATTTGGAGCTTAAAAAAAATCAGGAATATAGACATTCTTACCCTGTATAGTATGAGGTGACACAAAGGTCAGGGAAAGAAAAGAAAAAGTAAAAATTCCTGGACCTGTCCTTGATTCTCTGTTAAGATATTAGGTACATTTTAAAGACCATTTGTCAACCAGACATCATGTTATATAGAACAATTATATTTTATAATCAGCCACTACATTGTTGTGAACATAGATGTGTGCTGAATTGATCTGGAATCAAAGATTGTGTGTGTGTGTATGTGTAAGTAGCCCTAAAGTTTCTGAAAAGCAGAAGAAAATAAACACTGCAGAAACAATGTGGAAAATAATTAAAATTATTTATTTATTTATTTATTTTTATCTAGAGAAAGACAGGACCATGAGGAAGTGAGAAAGGAGACGGGGAGAAAAGCAGAGATCAGAGATGAGATGCACACATACATAATCCATCCTCATTATTTTTGGATTCTGTATTTGTGAATTTGGCTATTTGCTAAAATTTATTTGTAACTACAAAATCAATATTCTGGGCAATTTTATGATCATTTTCAAGTATGTACGTAAGAACAGTGAAAAATTTGAGTTGCTGGACACTCACATTCCCAGAAGAGGCTAAACAGGTGATATTTTGCCTTCTTGTTTCAGTTATCATATTGTAAACAAGTAGCCTGTTTGTGGTATATTTAGCGGTATATTTTTGTACTTTTTGTTTGTGATTAACTATTTATGATGACCCATAGGCACAGCACTGGAGTGCTATCTAGTGTTCCTAAGAGCAAGAAGGTGGTGATGTCCCTAACAGAGAAAATATGAATATGAGATATTCCATTTAAGCATGAGTTATAAGCTGTAGGTTATGAATTCAATGTTAATGAATCAACAGTTTGTATTGAATCAGGCATCTATGAAGATTAACACACATAAGATAGATTATGTGTTGATCTATTGACAAAAGTATTGCAACCATAGGCTCACAGAAACTGAGCCCTGTATATCTCTTAGTAGCAATGATTCAGTATTTGCTAGTTCAATTTTGCAGTGGCTTTATGAACATAACTATTGTGAATAATAAGAATCAACTATGTGTGTGTGTGTCCAGTTGATTCTTATTCTTAGTGGTAATATTTGCATATATAGAGAAAAAGTGAATGAAAGAGTTATCTCATATCTTAGATCAAGTGTGGATAGCTTATCTGGAGGCCCAATTAAAGTGTATAAATAAAAAGTAACATGATTAAATTAACAGGTATGTGTTTAATTCATAGTGCAAAAAGACTGAGTTAATCGCAGACTACAACAAAGACAGAACTTTGACCATATGTCTGTTTAACTCTTTTATCATGCAGAAAGGGGAGTGGAGACAGGCATAGTGGCCAAAAGTAAGACTCTGGGGAACTCTCCTGGTGGTCCAGTGGTTAAGAGTCTGTGTTTCCACTGCAGGGGCCTGGGATTAATCCCTGGTTGAGAAACTAAGATCCTGCACTTCTGGTGGTACACCCCCCTCCCCCGCAAAAAAGTAAAACTCTGGCATCCTATTCAAATCTCAGCTCTCACTCTCTTAACTTCTGGGTTACCTTCTGGGTTCTCTTAACTTCTCATTTCAATATCTGTGAGGTATGCATAATAACATGTTTCATAGGCGTGTAGTAATTAAATATGATAAGAAATCAAAGATTGTAGATGACTATGTCATATATTAAAACATTCAGTTAATGATGTAATAATGAGTATGCAGAGTCCAGGCTTGCATTTACTTAGAATCTTGCTGGTGGAAACTAGTCGCCATGTCCTCTTATCCCCAGGTTTGTATTTTTTCCATTGTACCATTCTGGGGCCATTGAGAGGCCATTTGGGCTGACAGACCTCTAGATGCTATCACGATGGTTGGCATGGAGAGGTCTGTGTTCCCAGGGTATACTTTCATAGCACAGAATACAGTGTTGAAGAAAAAGCAATATAAGCAGCAGATAAGAGGAAGAGTGATGTCTACCTCAGTTTACTGCTAAAAGAACATCACTTCCAAAGAAGAGAAGTAAGAAATCATGCTAAGTTTGACTTATCTACCCCTCAATCACCTGTATTCATAAAATGGAACAGACTTTATTCTTACCAGAAGCATAAAGCAAATCAGTGTGAAAAGAAAAAGGTTTGACTTTTTTAATGAAAAAAGAGAAAAAGTTAGCTACATCTTCAAGGCTCAATTTCTTTATATACACATGGGAATAGTAATAACAACTTTATAAAATAATGTTAAAATCCCTAGAAAGTATTTATTATTGAATATCCTACCAAAGCTAGAGATAGAAGTCTATTCAAAGTAAAATTATTCAGGATTTAAGACAACTTACTTGTCTCAATTTTCACTACTAGGGAAGCCTTAGAATGAAATAAAATTGCAGTGCATTACCTTTCATGTCATATCTACATTTACCTGCATAGGAATTCTGTTTAAGATGCTATTAATACTAATAAAAGGATCTATTTCTTCACATGTCAGAGGGAACAATTCAGGATACAACTATTATTTTAATATGCTTAGCCAATCTTTTTTATCAGCTTGAATGACTGGTACAGAACTGGTAAATGAAATCTACAGATTTTAAAACTTTAAAGTTCAGATTAGAACAGATAACATTCAAGAGTACTTCAAAGAATGTTGCTTTTATTGTTTTTCCCTCTCTCTCTCAAAGGATCTGACAAAAGTTCATATTTTCATCTAGAGAAGCTCACCATTTAATATAAATATATATTTCATATTTAATAAATATATTTTAAACCCATCAGTTAACTGCCCACATTTGTGTTAAATACAAACTGTTTCATACAATTCTTTCTAAAGCCAATGATGTGTCTGTAATATACCTAATCATAATAGATTCATTGAAAAGATGTCTTATTTTACATTCTAGATCAAATAATGGTACATTTTAGCCATTTCTTTGCCTTTGATGTAGGTATAGTTCCATCAATAGGGTATATTTATTCGTTAGGAGTTGACTAACAAAATAGCACTTTAGTCTAATAGTATTTCTTGGTGTTAATTTTAAAAAGTATTCCATCAAGTAAAATACCATTGTTGTTGCGTTGCTGTTTTTCAGTTTCATGCTTATACAGACTGGTGCCTCTCATGAAAGGAAACAGACCTATACCTCAGTAAGTTGTCCCAAATGCATCCTATTTATTATATATTTGAAGGTTCCATTGTAGCTAATGAACTCTGAGCCATAAAACTTCACCTCACTGAATTTCAAAAATATTACAAATAGGTAAGGGGATTCTAAATAAATCATTAGATTTACTAAATCTAAATGTTTATTTTTATCCATTTCTAGAGTAAGATGAAGGCATTTCTCACCATCAGAGTGGAGGGTTAATGTATGAGAAGACCATTAAACTCCCATCATTTAAACATGATAACTGCCTCATCTGTCTACATAATGTTTCAAAGCTATTTTTAAGCCATTTAAGCTTTTCAATTTACCCTAAACATCCACCAAGAGATTTTCTATTAAATTTAGTGCAATATTTTAAATGATCAGCACAACTCGATTTTAAATAAATTTTAGAGTAAAAGTAATTTCTAAGACATAACTTACATAATTTTCCTCAATGCATCATTGATTCTGAATAGTGACTTTCAAGTTTAAATCATTAAAAATCTTTTAGAATCCCCAGGCAGCTACACTTTGTATATAACTATAGTGTAAATTCAAAGGAGTTAATTGGTGCTAAAAAGGACAAAATAAGCTTGGTATACTTACATGTTTCTGGTTGCTGCAAATAATTTAAACTAGCAGGTATTTCACAATATTGTATAAACAACAAGTAAAGCACTCAAAAATATTCCAGTAAGAATTAGGATTATTCCTGTATCCTGATACAGCTTTTGATCTGCTAAGAATATTACTGGCTAGGATGTTATGTGAACTGGTGCATCCATGGGACATGGGATTTTGTGACTGGGAACTTGGGAATTTCACCTGGAAAGAGCAGATGACAATTGGGAGTGAGTGGACAACTCAGTGAAGACAGAAAGCTGAGGTAGAACACAAAGGAGCTATTGATGGCTTTTGTCTGTGGCAGACAGAAGCCCAAGGGCAGGGTGACTGCTCTCTTCTAGTGTCATGAATGTCACATGATAGAAAGTTTTATGTTTGTTTCTGACATTAGGCAAACAAAAACCTTTTGAATGCTGAATTAGGCTCTTGTTTTGAGCCTGCAAGCTGCTCCTCATTCCTATTGATGAGGACTGATCTGATTGCAGCCTTTTTATTTTTATGGTGTTAACTGTGCCCCCGAATGTGGGTAGAAGGCCTGAGACCGCACCACCGACCTTATCCCCCCAGAGTTCACATAGTTTTGGGAGTTTTCCTTTTTCGGGGCGATGGGGGTTGTCTCAGGAGCTTACCAATTTCTTTGCTTAAATGAACAATATGAGTTAGTCCTTCTGAAACCGTTTAGCAAAAGACTCTTTTTTTCTCCTTTTCCCTCTGGAGAAGGACACAGCACTATCACCACGGTTCAGCTTTGCTTGTCGGGGGTCTGTGCAAATTGTGCGGGAAAGAGTGCTTTGAGGGAGCCCTTCCTGGTCTCTTTGCTCCCTGTGATCTGTACTCACTTGAGGTTCTGAGGTGCAAAATTTGATGACTTGGCAGGAAAAGATAAATCTGTTTTCTAAAGGCATGGTGAGGATTGTATTCTTGTTGAGGGAGTTACAGATTGGAAAAACTGAAGTCATTTTTAAAACCCTTGATTATGGCAGACTTTTGAATATATACATTCACTTTGAATTAAAAGAATCCAGAGAAATGAGAATAATTTCTGCTTTCTGTAGCTAGACTTTGAAGTGGAGAAATGTGGAACTAAAAGCAACTAGCATAACCTGTTTTAATCAAAAGGAGTCTAGTAAGAAACAATCAATTAAAGAACAGTCTGATTCTCTGCGACATCAATGTATGAAAATCTGTTAGACGCCAGATTGTGTCTCAAGACACATATGATGAACTGAACAAAATGACCTGCTAATAGCTTTTACGGGTAATAAATGCATCATGTTATTGGTAATTCTGCAGATGGTAAATCAAGCTAATATCGAAGCTGAAACAAGCTACTTGTTAAATATAGTTCAAAATGATCTCTGTTCATCATCTGATCTTCTGTTATTCAAAAACGGTATTGCACAGAAAAGAAAGATGATTACTCCTTATATTCCTAAGCATCTCAAAGTGGATAAACATTCCCTTTCTGCCATGAACATATTTAAAATGTTAAATCCTTTGGAGAAAGCATGCCTGAAATAAATGTAAGCTGAGAAACACTATGGTTGTTTAGAGTATGAGCAGGAACAAAAAACATAAAAATGTAAAACCTGTGCTGAAATTGAAGTGTGACTTTATTGTATATAATGCACATTAGATGATATTTCCAATCAGCACGTGGAACACTGATCTGGCAAATTTGAACATTTGAGCCCAACACTTATTAACAAATGATGGGTGGGATAGACAGGGCATTCATATTACAGACTCTTTTGAATAGTCTCATTTGCCTAAAGAACAGTTTAGCTTCAATTTTGTTGTTGCTGTTATTGTTGTTATAAGAGCTAAACTAGGTAGCAACACAATTCTGGAAAGGATGTGAAGCTTAGGAAAAGGGGAGCCAGACAATGGTCTCCTATAGGGAAAAAAATAGGAAAAAAAACACCCCAAGGCTGTGATCTACCATGATATACTAAGAGAAAATCAATCAATTGGAAGGCAAAGTTAACTTTGTAGATTGATAGGTCACGTATTTGATTTCCAGAATGGGCTTTTTTTATCTTTGAGAACGTTATTTTTAGTCTTAAATCACTTTGTTTGCCCATCTATATGTCATGTAAGTAAACTCACTTATTTGTATTAACTGGGGATAAAATCAGTTCTAGGTATTAAGTGGATTTATTTTTCAGATATACATATAGAAAAACTCTGAGAAGATTTGCTTTGAAATAAATGTAATTTAAGATGTATTTATGTGTTTCTTACATATATTTATATATATGTGTATACATGTATACACATATACATACATGCATACACACTAAAATTTATGAGCTGCAAATTACATTGCAATTTTAGGAAACCACAATAACTTGTTTCTTAAGTAAAAGAAATATGTTTTACTTTTCTCTAAGGTGGTAATATGTGTCCAGTGAAATAATAATTCTAGTATCAGGTAGAATAAACAATTGAGAATCTTTACAAATCAGATAAATTTTAGTTTTGGATTTACTTATTACCTGGAACATCTTAAGAAAAAAAATCAGTGCCTAAAATTTCCAGTTTTTTAGCGATAACTGATATTATCCTAAAATGTTAGCTATTTATCAGCTCTCTGATATAACTTTGAGTACAGTGACAGCAATGCTATCTTTCAGCAATTAAAAAAAAAGGGGGTAAAATATCACCTTGTTGGAGGAACAGATGTTTGCAATCCATTAACATCCATTAATTCACTGTAGAATCAGAAATTTATAATAAAACTAATCCTAGGCCAAATTATGAAGCTGGGGATTATTACAATCAGCAGTCCTCTAAATTCCCCTAAGTAGTCCTTTTCACAGACACTTCCTGACACTTTCCTAGTTCCCCACCTCTGTCTTCCCCATTTGTTCAGTTAACTAAATCACTATAATAAAGGCATGAATATGATAATATCTCTGCATTTTCTAGGCTGTTTTCACCATAAAGTAATGGAAAATACAACTAAAAGTAGTCTAATCAATAAGGACGTATATTATTTCACCATGTCTAAAGGTAGGTCACTTCCAAGGCTAATTGGTCGTCTCAACACTAGCATCTAAGATCCATCTTGTGTCATTCACCAAAATAAATTTAATGCTAAAATCAAATTATAAAATATTTTTATTTGTATACATTCGATATCTTGCTATAAAATAAAATATTTCAATCAATTGTGCTTATTTACTCAGTCATGTCTGACTCTTTGCAACCCGATGGACTGTAGCTTGCCAGGCTCCTCTGTCCATGGGGATTCTCCAGGTAAGAATACTGGAGTAGGTTGCTATGCTCTCCTCCAGGAGATCTTCCTGACCCAGGGATGGAACCAGTTCTCCCACATTGTAGGCGGATTCTTTACCATCTGAGCCACCCAGGATGCCCCAGTCAAATATGCAAGGATGTAATTCTTTCTCACTTTTCTTTGGTCTAAACGCTTCTCACTGTCAAGAAGTATTCCAAGATAGAAGGTGGAGAGTAGCAGATTTAACACGTGCTAACTGGTGAATCTATGATGCTAAATAGTAATCCTACATATTCTTGCTGTGTTGAAACACAATCGAGGTGCAGACAGAACTGGGGAACTGTGGGGTGAGAGGCAGCCCCAAAACTGGAGGAACTCTGACATTTCTTCCTACCAAATGCATCCAGTAAAGGATATTTTGAGAGAATAGTACTGCAGTCAACACTAACAAGAATGAGAAAACCAGGAAGTGGTGAGAATGTGGACAGAGTATGGGGTTCTTATTAGCAAAATCTGGCACAAGTGTTTGGAAATCTTAGGAAAATGTCATGCCGTATATGTTGGACTCTTCACATGGGCGATTTGCTTTCCTGGATCATGGGGCACAATTAAATACTCCAGAGTATAACATTCATATGGCATCAAAAAAGACCCTGAGGAGCCAAAGCAATTTTGAGAAGAAGGAACAAAGCTATCGGCATCAGGCTTCCTGATTTCAAACCATATTGCAAAGCTTTGACAGCTAGAACAGTATAAAACTGGAATAAAAACAGACACATAGATCAATGGAAAAAAATAGACAGCCCAGAAATAAACTCACACTACCTGCTCAATTAATTTTTGACAAAAGCACCAAGAATATAAAATGAAGAAAGGATAATCTCTTCAATAAATGGTATTGGGAAAACTGAATATCCACATACATAAGAATGAAGCTGGACCATTATCTTACACTGTACACAAAAATCAAGACAAAATGGATTAAAGACTTGGACATGAGATCAGAAACCATAAAACCATAAAATATTCCAAATTGTACAAGGAATTCATACAACTCAATAGCAAAAACCCCACAAACAATTCAGTTTAAAAATGGGCAAGGACTTAAATTAGGCAGTTTTCCAAAGACGACATTCAAAAGGCCAGCAGGGTTTCTGTGACTTTTAAGTGAGGTAACTGCAGTCATCAAATTAAAAGACACTTGCACCTTGGAAGAAAAGCTATGACCAACCTTGATAGCATATTATAAAACAGAGACATTACTTTGCCAACAAAGGTCTGTCTAGTCAAAGCTATGGTTTTTCCAGTAGCCATGTGTGGATGTGAGAGTTGGACCATAAAGAAACCTGAGTACCAAAGAACTGATGCTGTTGAACTGTGGTGTTAGAGAAGACTCTTGAGAGTCCCTTGGACTGCAAGATCAAACCAGTCAATCCTAAAGAAAATCCTAAAGGAAATCATTGGAAGGACTGATGCTGAACCTGAAGCTCCAATATTTTGGCCACCTGATTTGAAGAAATGACTCTTTGTTTTTTTGTTTTTTTTTTTTATCATTTGATAGTTCACTTTTATTTTTGTGGGATTTTTTAAAAAAGAAAATAAACCCTCAGTAAATTAGAATGTTGCAACCTAATACCACAGTCCAGCTCATAAATGTTTTCCTTCAGAGTTCATTTGGAAGCATTTCAGACAGATTGTCTTTGGAAAAGACCCTGATGCTGGGAAAGATTGAAGGCAGGAGGAGGAGAAGGGGATGACAGAGGATGAGATGATTAGATGGCATCACCAACTCGATGGACATGAGTTTGAACAAGCTCCAGTAGTTGATGATGGACAGGGAAGCATGGCAAGCTGTAGTCCATGGGGCTGCAAAGGGTCAGACACAACTGAGCAACTGAACTGAACTGAACTGAACTGCAGTGAAGGAGATCCTGGCCCAGCTGAGGACATCAGATTTCATTGTCCTCTCAAGTCTTTGTCCCCTCACTCAAGCCCCTTAATAAAGTGATTTGATCCCAAAACAAAACAAAACCAAAAAATGACTGGGCAACTGGTACATGAGAAATTGCTCGACATCAGTATCCATCAGGGAAATGCAAATAAAAACTGCAATGAGATATCACCTCACACCTGTTAGGACGTCTAGTATCAAAATGACAAGAGATAACTGCTGGTGATGGGGAAAAGGAAACCCTTGTCCACTGTTAGTGGGAATGTAAATTGGTGCAGCCACTGTGAAAAGCAGAATGTAGCTTCCTCCAGAAATTAAAAATAGAACTACCATATGATCCAGCAGTCCCGCTTCTGGGTATGTGTGTACTCAGTTGCTCAGCCATGTAACTGACTCTTTGTGACCCCATAAACTGTAGCCCACCAGGCTCCTCTGTCCATGGAATTTTCCAGACAAGGATACTGGAGTGGGTTGCATTCCCTACTCCAGGGACTCTTCCCAACCCAGGGATCAAATCTGCATCTCTTGCATCTCCCGCACTGGCAGGCAGATTCTTTACTACTAGCCTTTCTAGGTATATATCCTGGGAATCCTTTCTGTGTATATATTCAAAGGAAATAAAGTAAGTATCTGAAGAAATTATCTTTACTCCCGTATTCATTGCACCATTATTCACTATAACCAAGGTACTGAAACAACACCCATTGACAGATGAATAGAAAATGTGCTATTATATGTATGCATATATAATAGAATATTATTCCAGTTTAAAAAAGGAGGAAATTCTGCCATTTGTGATAACATGGATGAACTGAACCTGTAGGGCCTCATGCTAAATGAAGTAAGCCGGACAGAAAAAGACAAATATTTCATCCTGTCATTTAAATGGGGAATTTTTTTAAAATTTTTTAATTTTTTATTGGAGGCAAATTATTTTACAATATTATATTGGTTGGTTTTGCCATACATTGACATGAATTCACCCAAGGTGTACATGAGTTCCCCCTCCTGAACCCCCCTCCCACCTCCCTCCTCCCTTTATCCTCCCCCTGGGTCATCCCCGCACGCCAGCCCCGAGCATCCTGTAACATGCATCGACCCTGAACTGGTGATTTGTTTCACATATGACAACATACATATTTCAATGCCTAAATGGGGAATTTAAAAAAAAGAAAGAGGCAGAAAGAAAGACTGATAAAAAAAAAAAGAAAGTAAAGGACAGAGGGAAGGAGGAAGGGAGGAAGGAAAAGCCAAATTCATAGAAACAAAGAGCAGGATAATGGATGGTTGCCAAGGCCTGAAGGTAGTGCTCAGTTCAGTTCAGTCGCTCAGTCGTGTCCGACTCTTTGCGAACCCATGAATCAGATCACGCCAGGCCTCCCTGTCCATCACCAACTCCCGGAGTTCACTCAAACTCATGTCCATTGAGTCGGTGATGCCATCCAGCCATCTCATTCTCTGTCGTCCCCGTCTCCTCCCACCCCAATCCCTACCAGCATCAGAGTCTTTTCCAGTGAGTCAACTCGTCGCATGAGGTGGCCAAAGGATTGCAGTTTCAGCTTTAGCATCAGTCCTTTCAATGAACACCCAGGATTGATCTCCTCTAGAATAGACTGGTTGGATTTCCTTGCAGTCCAAGGGACTCTCAAGAGTCTTCTCCAGCACCACTGTTCAAAAACATCAATTCTTTGGTGATCAGCTTTCTTCACAGTCCAACTCTCACATCCATACATGACCACGGGAAAAACCACAGCCTTGACTTGACGGACCTTGGTTGGCAAAGTAATGTCTCTGCTTTTTAATATGCTATCTAGGTTGATGATAACTTTCCTTCCAAGGAGTAAGCGTCTTTTAATTTCATGGCTGCAATCAGCATCTGCAGTGATTTTGGAAACCAAAAAAATAAAGTCTGACACTGTTTCCACTGTTTCCCTATCTATTTCCCATGAAGTGATGGGACCAGATGCCATGATCTTTGTTTTCTGAATGTTGAGCTTCAAGCCAAACTTTTCACTCTCCTCTTTCACTTTCATCAAGAGGCTTTTGAGTTCCTCTTCACTTTCTGCCATAAGGGTGGTGTCATCTGCATATCTGAGGTTATTGATATTTCTCCCGGCAATCTTGATTCCAGCTTGTGCTTCTTCCAGCCCAGTGTTCCTCATGATGTACTCTGCCTATAAGTTAAATAAGCAGGGTGACAATATACAACCTTGACGTACTCCTTTTCCTATTTGGAACCAGTCTGTTGTTCCATGACCACTTCTAACTCTTGCTTCCTGAACTGCATAAGTATCTCTAATTTTCTTGAAGAGATCTCTTGTCTTTCCTATTCTGTTGTTTTCCTCTATTTCTTTGAATTGATCGCTGAAGAAGGCTTTCTTATCTCTCCTTGCTATTCTTTGGAACTCTGCATTCAGATGCTTATATCTTTCCTTTTCTCCTTTGCTTTTCACTTCTCTTCTTTTCACAGCTATCTGTAAGGCCTCCTCAGACAGCCATTTTGCTTTTTTGCATTTCTTTTCCATGGGGATGGTCTTGGTCCCTGTCTCCTGTACAATGTCATGAACCTCCGTCCAGAGTTCATCAGGCACTCTATCTATCAGATCTAGTTCCTTAAATCTATTTCTCACTTCCACTGTAAAATTATAAGGGATTTGATTCAGGTCATGTCTGAATGGTCTAGTGGTTTTCCCTACTTTCTTCAATTTCAGTCTGAATTTGGCAATAAGGAGTTCATGATCTGAGCCACAGTCAGCTCCTGGTCTTGTTTTTGCCTACTGGATAGTGCTTCTCCATTTTTGGCTGCAAAGAATATAATCAATCTGATTTCGGTGTTGACCATCTGGGGATGTCCATGTGTAGAGTCTTCTCTTGTGTTGTTGGAAGAGGGTGTTTGCTATGACCAGTGTGTTCTCTTGGCAAAACTCTATTAACCTTTGCCCTGCTTCATTCCGTGCTCCAAGGGCAAATTTGCCTGTTACTTCAGGTGAAGGTAGTGTCAGGAATGCAAAGTTGTTAGTAAAAGGTACAAACTCTCAGTTATAAGTTGAGTAAATGTCTGAGAATCTAATGTATAGCATGGTGATTATCATTGAGAACACTGAATTGTATACCTGAAATTCCCTGAAAGAAGAATTTAAGTTTTCTCAACAAAATAAGATAATAAATATGTGAGGTGATGAATATAAGTTTGTATGAGATTTCTTTCTCAATGCATACATATATAATATAGTAATATTACATACTTTGAATATTATTGCAAGATTAGTTGTTAATTTAACCTCAGTAAAGATTAAAAAATATACCCCAAGTAAACTACACCTAGAATGAGCTCTCTTGACAATCTCTTCAAGAAATGTAGATATTCAATGGGTTATTCTTCTGATTAAGAAGATAATAAAAATATTTATTCTTATCTGTGTTTCTGACAATCAGTGTTTTACTTTGGTAAACCAATTATTTGGTGCTATCTGTCTATTCATTCCTCTGGTCAACCACAAAAAAATATGCATAAATACATATTCTATGTTGAAAAATTATATCATCTGCTAAAAACAATTCTCAGACACATCAAGAAAAGAAAAACATGAACCGAAAGACATTAATAAATGTTTTTTTGATGAGCTGATTGATAAACCATTGTGCTTAGTCACTCAGTTGTGTCTGACTCTTTGCAACCCCATGGACTGTAGCCTGCCAGGCTCCTCTGTCCATGGGGTTCTCCAGGCAAGAATACTGGTGTGGTTTGCCATGCCCTCCTGCAGGGTATCCAACCCAGGGATGGAACACCGGTCTCCTGCATTGCAGGCGGATTCTTTACCATCTGAGCCACCAGGGAAGCCAAACCATTGGGTCATGTATAAAGTTGACAGAGGGAGAAAAGTAAATATGATGAGATGAACAAAGAAAAATTTGGCATAGAGAATTTTGTTAGCAGGCTCTTGTTTTAAGACTTCTGTAAAAGCTTAGTAGCCTTGGGACTTTCCTGGTGGTCCAGTGGTTAAGAATCCACCTGACAATGTGGGAGACACGGGTTTGATCCCTGGTCTGGGAAGATCTCACATGTTAGGGGCAACGAGGCCTGAGTGCTGCAATGACTGAGTCCACCTGCTGCAACTACTGAAGCCTGTGTGCCTAAAGCCTGTGCTCTGCAACAGGGGAAGCCATGGCCATTAAAAGCCACACTACAACTAAAGAGAAGCCCCCACTCGCCACAACTAGAGAAAACCCTCATGCAGCAATGAAGACCCAGCACAGCCAAAAATAAATCAATATTTAAAGGAAAGAATAATTGAAAAGCTTACTGTCCTTGACCTGCATTATTTTTCTTTTATTTACATGTCTAGTGCTGTGGACTGGAAAGCAATCCTCTCCAGGGGCCAAAGAACTGCTGTGGTTCACAGTAGACAGGAGTTCTGCTTCCGACTCCTTTGTTCATATTGTAAATATTCCAAAGCTGATTTAGATTTCTCTTGAAAATGCAACAGAGCTAAATGTTTCAAACATCATAGTGCTATTGCCGTTTTTGGTAAGAGTACTAATAATTGTGCAGGATCCCTTGGACAGAGGAGCCTGGTGGGCTACAGTCCGTGGGGTCTCAGAGTCAGACACGGCTAGTGACTGACACACACACATACACACACACAATGCCACTGTTTTTAGTTGCATCCCCTTATAATGCAATTTGTTAAAAGTCAGAATTCAACCTGGGATATGTCCATGGCTTTAGTTTTTCCAACAAGTGTTCATTGATGACAAACAGAAGGATGTCAATGTACACTGGTCTCATTTCTAAAAACAATTCAGATTATGGAGTCTGAGGACTGTTATATGGGAGGCTCCATATTATTAGTAAATCATTTATCACTGGGGTAAAAGTAATTATGAGGCATCTTACTAATCCTTCTGGAATTTATGAGATATCTGTTATGAGTTATTAGCAATGAACAATGAAAAAATGAGCTTTTGGCAAAAACATGAAAAGTTTCCAACTTTTGTCTCTTCTAACGTTGTGAGGTTTTGCTGTTACTGACTGATGTGGAGGTAACCTATTTACACTGAATCAAACTTGTTGACATTTAAGTGTTAAAAAAAACACTATCTAAGCATAGAAAGAATATAGGAATGACATTCACGGATATTTCCAGCTGTCAACAAGTCAGGTTTTCTTACTAACTGTGAGCCCTTGAAGTATTAATGTTCTTTGGATAGAGTGAGAAATACTGTTACTGCAGGGTTTTTTTTTTCTTTGTATTCGTATACTTGTCCATACTAATTAGCAAAATATCAGAAGTCTTACCACTCCTTCCATCTTTGATGTCATAATTCTCCTTTTCAACAATAGCAGAAAAGAACTTTCATGAATTTTACAGAAAAAATGGAATAGATTGATCATTCACCTAAAATCAAGGAAGGACACCAGCATCCTATAAGAAAGAATTTAAATAAAGATCTATTCTTAGTAACTAGTACCACGAATGGTAAAATATTCTTAAATATAACCATGGGAACAAAAGATTAAACAGGAGTATCACGTTCCTTTTATCTTCATGAAGAGAATGTAGTTTCTTATATGGTCTTAGCCTCACCACTTACTAATTGTATAACCTTGGCAAATTACTTGGTTTTCATATTGCCTCAGTTTTTGCATCTGTAAAATGAGGGTTATAAAAACACCCACTCAATGGTTGCTGTGGGGATTAAATACATTAGTCTGTAAAGCACTGAGAACAATGTCTGGTTCGTACTAATCACAATTTTGCTTACTACTCCAACTTTTCCTTCCATGTCCTGGCCTCACCCTTCTAAATGCTTCATATAATTTTGGAAGGTGTCATGTGCACATAAGTGCATGCTCAGTCATGTCTGACTCTGCGACTCTGTGGACTGTAGCCCTCCAGGCTCCTGTGTCTATGGGATTTCCCAGGCAAGAATACTGGAGTGGGTTGCCATCCTCCTCCAGAGGATCTTCCTGACTTGGGGATTAAACCAGGCTCTCCTGTGTCTCCTGCATTTGCAGGCAGATTCCTTACCACTGAGAGACCTGGGAAACCCAAAGGTGTCATCTTCCAAATGTTTGAAGAAGTTAATCAATTGTGTGTCACCCTGGAAACTTCAAAGAGATAGGTTTAACACTAGAGATATGATAGATTATTTTATGCAGGATTTAGCACTCTGAGGATACACATGATTGGAGGATTTCTGAGTAATGCCCTACACTCCAAAGCTCTCTTTCTATTTATTTTTTTAAAGTTTATTTTTAATTGGGGAATAATTGCTATACAATGTTTTATTAGTTTCTGCTGTACAACCACATCAATCAGCCGTAAGTGTAAATATATATATATATATATATTCCCTCTCTCTGGAGCCTCTCTTCCACCCCCTCATCTTTTACTTTTTATTGGAGTATGAGTTACCTATGCACATGCTAACATATGCATGGTGCAATAAATTTCTCTGCAACTTAAAACACCATAAAAAAAATATTTCAATTCCTATGGGCATAGATTACCTGGGTGCTTCTGGCTCAAGCTCTCTGATGAATCTGCAGCTTGTTAGCAGGGTTGTGGTCTCATCTGAAGGCATGACCAGGGAGGGACCTTTTTTTTAGATCACTTACATGATCAGATACAATTTCTCAAGGCAATCCTGTGGAAAGACCTACGTGTTAAGTAACCAAGGTTTTCTGAAAATCTCATTCACTTTATAGATTAAAGAATTTCCAATTGAATATTAGACTTTTTTGTTTCTTCAAGTTATTCTATGACTAAAGTTTGTCCTGTGATAATTCACACTGACTGGGACTCAAGAGAGAAGTGACTGGTTGGTCCACCTTCATGTTTTGTCTCATCTTTCCACCCCTCATATGCTTCCCTCAAGCATCAAATTTATCTCAGTATGCACAGCAACTAAACAACCTTTAGTGGCTGTTTCCACTCTGATCATTGCATAACCCAATTCATTAATATGCTGTGTAAGATCAGAATATCTCCTATTTAATAGACCTCTACCCCACTGGAAAACCATTATTGTTTTAAATAGAATTTACTTTTCCTTCCATTAAGTTCAAGATTTACTTAAGATTTTTAAGTTCTTGTTAGTTTTTACCTTTGGGATTTCTGTGATCTTAGAGCTGAGAATATTGGGTATGAGTTGATTAACTTTTTATTGTTATAAAATTTTAATTACACTGCTGCCTACCATATGCCTATATATAATGTTGTGGAGCTAAAAACATAAGGTTTCCTAAGTTTTTACTTTTTCAAAATGTTCTTGTCAGCTTCATGTCTCCAAAATGCTTGAAATGTGAACAGCTGAATTTATATCAGATACTTGAATTTGAAGACAAGAACAATGCACGAGGATTAGAGAGAATGTCCTGATATTTTGTCACATTCTCCAGGCTCATTTAATTATAAATCTATAGGTATACCCTCAGCCTTTATTGTGCTATTTATCCTAACCTTTTTGTGGCTAAAGTTGTGTTTTATCAACTCTTCTCTTTTAATGCATTCATTGTTTTGTTAAGTTTAAAATATATATACTATCTTTTTCAGCACCGTAATTGCAAATTACAGTAAGAGAATTTAACTCATTCTCCACCCTAAATTCAATATTTTTTTCTGTTTAAGAATGTTGTTTGTTCCCAGATCCTTGTATAGCATTAAAAGAAAGTAAATGATAAATTGGTCTCCCAAATATCAAACCCCTCTGTTTCTCTCAAATATTTTGGGCTGTAGCAATTGGAGTGGGGATCTTTATTGCTTTAGGAGTCTACCATGAGTTCAAAGTCTCAAGTAAAATCAGCAACTCTAGTACTTGATTGAAGAGATAGTATGGACCACATCTTGGTTGGTGAATTTTATCTGGGTTCTCTTGGATTCACAAGGGTTCTAACTCTTCAGAAAGTGTTTGATGGTATAGGTTCTGCTTTGATCTGAAAGGACCAGCTTGCAGTGGCACATCTAAATATGAAAGATACTTCCAAAAATAACTGTGTGTTGCATTTTCCTTCTCAGCTTTTCTTTCTTTTTAAATGTATTTTTAATTGGGGGTTATTGCTTTACAATGTTATATTGGTTTCTGCCATACAACAATGTGAATCAGCCATAAACATACACATATCCATTCCCTTTTGAACCTCTTCCCCTACCCCATCTCCCCTCAGATTGCCACAGACCACCTGGTTGAGCTCACACTCAACTAGCTCAGCTTCCCACTAGCTATTTTACATATGGTAATGTATATGTTTCAATGCCAGTCTCTCGATTAGTCCTGCCCTCTTCTCCCTTTGCTGCGTCCACAAGTCTGTTCTCTATGCTTACATCTCTATTCCTGCCCTACAAATGTGTTCATCAGTACAATTTTTAAAATATGCATTAAATATGCAATACTTATTTTTCTCTTTCTGACTTTTAACTCTGTATAACAGGCTCCACCTTACTAGAACAGGCTCAAATGCATTTCTTTTTATGGCTGAGTAATATTCTATTGTATATATGTACTACAACTTCCTTATCCATTCATCTGTTGATGGACATCTAGGTTGCTTCCATGTCCTAGCTACTGTAAAGAGTGCTGCAATGAACGTTGGGGTACATGTGTCTTTTAGAATTGTGGTTTCCTCAGGATGTATGCCCAGTAGTGGGATTTCTGG
Organism: Moschus berezovskii; assembly: GCF_049115385.1. Classification (NCBI taxonomy): domain Eukaryota; kingdom Metazoa; phylum Chordata; class Mammalia; order Artiodactyla; family Moschidae; genus Moschus; species Moschus berezovskii. The sequence goes on from NC_142461.1 coordinate 106,287,817, forward strand.
GTCATATAATAAAGAAAATATTTCTTTGTTTTGGGAATTTTAAATCACAGTATTCATAGAAAGACATAGGCAAAAAATAAAATATTTCAGAACAGCCATACACATAGAAGAACAGAAGGGATAAACCAAACAAATGTATTATTTACCAACAGAAAAATTAATATTAACATGTAAGATAGGAATAAAACAGTTTACAAAAATTAAGCATGGTATTATCAAGAAGAACCCTATAAATTTTCAGTTTCTTGATCATATTTTCAAAACAAAATAAAATTGAATGTCCTAAGTATTTAAATAACATTAATCATTCTACTGCTTTTCTAAGTACTTTTCTGAGCCTAGAGATTAATGTAAACTTTTATTTTCAGCTTTTCTAATTATCCATGCTACTACTTTTTAACCTTATAAAGTCAAATAGATTTTTATAATTCTTTAAAAAGTAACAATAATGACCTAAATTCAATTTCCATTTTTGATATTATACTTAACTAAAATACTTTTAAATTCAAAAGGAAAAAAAAATAGAAAAGGGCAGGGTAATATATTAAATTACCTGAGAGGGAAAAAAATGGGAGGCAGGGAATTCAAGTTCACACTAACTGTTGAAATGCAGGACGAAAGTGATGGCCTGAGCTCTTTGCTAGATAGTGTCTTCTTCAGAAAATGTGAACAGTGTTCCATTTTAAAGTAACTTTTTCTTTTGACAGTCACTGAGCTGTACACTTAGAAACCTTTAAATGCCATCATCTATACATTCATCTACTGAGAAAGTCCTAGGTTTTATAAGAAAAAATGATTATTATTGATAATTTTCACTCTATTTGAATGCAGAACATGAAATAGGATTTTCGTTTCTTCCATTCAGTGAGGTTCTTTCTCCACTCATTGATCCGTTCCCCCACTTGAAAAACCTCATTCAGTGTTCCTAGTGAGGCTGGCTAACAACGTGTCTTTTCTTTTTTTTTTTAATTTATTTTATTGGAGGCAAATTACTTGACATTAATATATTGGTTGGTTTTGCCATACATTGACATGAATCTGCCCCGGGTGTACATGTGTTCCTTTTCTTGAACCCCCCTCCCACCTCCCTCCTCCCCATATCCTCCCTCCAGGTCATCCCCGTGCACCAGCCCCAAGCATCCTGTATCATGCGTCGAACCTGGACTGGTCACTTATGATAATATAAATGCTACAATGCCGTTCTCCCAAATCATCCCACCTTCACCCTCTCCCACAGAGTCCCAAAGACTGTTCTATATGCCTATGTCTCTTTTTCAGTCTCGTATACAGGGTTCAGGTTACCATCTTTCTAAATCCCATATATATGCGTTAGTATACTGTATTGATGTTTTTCTTTCTGGCTTACTTCACTCTGTAAAATTGGCTCCAATTTCATCCACCTCATTAGAACTGATTCAAATGCATTCTTTTTGATGGCTGAAGAATACTCCATTGTGTATATGTACCAAAGCTTTCTTATCCATTCGTCTGCAGATGGACATCTAGGTTGCTTCCATGTCCTGGCTATTATAAACAGTGCTGCAATGAACATTGGAGTACATGTGTCTCTTTCAGTTCTGGTTTCCTCGGTGTGTATGCCCAGGAGTGCGATTGCTGGATCATATGGCAGTTCTATTTCCAGTTTTTTGAGGAATCTCCACACTGTTCTCCATAGTGGCTGTACTAGTTTGCATTCCCACCAACAGTGTAAGAGGGTTCCCTTTTCTCCACACCCTCTCCAGCATTTATTGCATGTAGACTTTTGGATAGCAGCCATTCTGACTGGTGTGAAATGATATCTCATTGTGGTTTTGATTTGCATTTCTCTGATTATGAAGGATGTTGAGCATTTTTTCATGTGTTTGTTAGCCATCTTCATGTCTTCTTTGGAGAAATGTCTGTTAACTATAAACACTAGTGAAAGTAATCAAAGAGGACACTAATAGATGGAGAAATATACCGTGTTCGTGGATTGGAAAAATAAATATTGTGAAAATGAGTATACTACCCAAAGTAATTTATACATTCAATGCAATCCCTATCAAGCTACCAACAATATTTTTCACAGAACTAGAACAAATAATCTCACAATTTGTATGGAAATACAAAAAACCTCGAATAGCCAAAGCAATCTTGAAGAAGAAAAATGGAACTGGAGGAATTAACCTGCCAGACTTCAGGCTCTACTACAAAGCCACAGTCATCAAGACAGTATGGTACTGGCATAAAGACAGAAATATAGATCAATGGAACGAAATAGAAAGCCTAAAGATAAATCCACGCACCTATGGACACCTTATCTTTGACAGAGGAGGCAAGAATATAAAATGGAGAAAAGACAGTCTCTTTAACAAGTGGTGCTGGGAAAACTGGTCAGCCACTTGTAAAAGAATGAAACTAGAACAATTCCTAACACCATACACCAAAATAAACTCAAAATGGATTAGAGAGCTAAATGTAAGACCAGATACTATAAAACTCCTAGAGGAGAACGTAGGCAAAACACTCTCTGACATAAATCACAGCAGGATCCTCCAAGACCCACCTCCCAGAATATTGGAAATAAAAGCAAAAATAAACAAATGGGACCTAATTAAAATCAAAAGCTTCTGCACAGCAAAGGAAACTATAAGCAAGGTGAAAAGACAGCCTTCAGAATGGGAGAAAATAATAGCAAATGAAGCAACTGATAAAGGATTAATCTCCAAAATATAGAAGCAGCTCCTGCAGCTCAATTCCAGAAAACTAAGTGACCCAATCAAACAATGGGCCAAAGAACTAGACAACGTTTCTTGAGATGAGACTTTTATTGCACTTCTGTATTTCTTACTCGTGGTCACAGGAAAACGGAGAATAAATATGCTGACCTAGCTGAAAAACATGGGTTCAGCTTCATGAAGTAACCTACCAAAACTCACTGCCCAAAGATTAGTGTGTTCAGACTTTCAGCTCCCAGGTGGCTTGGGTATACAGAGGCCAATGTCATGAGCTGATGATATGCACACATATTAACTTAGAGAATTATTGGCAGACACCAGAAGAGTTCACAGATTTGAAGCAGTAGGACCTCAGGGGCTGTAATGGAGGATGGGCCACGGCCAGGACCCTCCTGTCAGCGTCTCCTATTCTTTCTGCTTCTGTCTATCTCTGGCTGTTAGTGTCGTGGTCACCGGCATCTCTGGAGTCATGCCTTCAGTGCAGTTCAGTTCAGTTCAGTCGCTCAGTCGTGTCTGACTCTTTTCGACCCCATGAATCATAGCACGCCAGGCCTCCCTGTCCATCACCAACTCCTGAAGTTCACTCAAACTCATGTCCATCGAGTCGGTGATGCCACCCAGCCATCTCATCCTCTGTCATCCCCTTCTCCTCCCACCCCCAATCCCTCCCAGCATCAGAGTCTTTTCCAGTGAGTCAACTCGTCGCATGAGGTGGCCAAAGTATTGGAGTTTCAGCTTCAGCATCAGTCCTTCCAATGAACACCCAGGACTGATCTCCTTTAGAATGGACTGGTTGGATCTCCTTGCAGTCCAAGGGACTCTCAAGAGTCTTCTCCAGCACCACAGGTCAAAAGCATCAATTCTTCGGCGATCAGCTTTCTTCATAGTCCAACTCTCACATCCATACATGACCACTGGAAAAACCATAGCCCTGACTAGACGAACCTTTGTTGGCAAAGTAATGTCTCTGCTCTTTAATATGCTACCTATGTTGGTCATAACTTTCCTTCCAAGGAGCAAGAGTCTTTTAATTTCATGGCTGCAATCACCATCTGCAGTGATTTTGGAGCCCCCCCAAAATAAAGTCTGACACTGTTTCCACTGTTTCCCCATCTATTTCCCATGAAGTGATGGGACTAGATGCCATGATCTGAGAGAAAGAAGATTTTTCCTGCCACCTCCAACATGCAACCTTCGGAAGACACAAAATAACAATATAACAATAGTTTATATTAAGCGCTATGTGTGCTAAGAACTTTACAAAGTTCCTAAGAGCTAGTTAATTTTTTAAAAAATAATTTATTTATTTATTTATGGCTACACTGAGTCTTTATTGCTGCTCGCAGGGTTTCTTTAGTTGCAGCAAGCAGGGGCTACTGTTGCGGTATGTGGTCTTGTTGCGGTGGCTTCTCCTGTTGCAGAGCAAGAGCTGTAGAGCTGCTCAGTAGTTGTGTGACACGGGCTTAGTTGCCTTGTGGCATGTGGAATCTTCCTAGACCAGCGATTGAACTGGTGTCCCATGCATTGCAAGTCAGATTCTTAAGCACTAGACTGTGAGGGGAGTCCAGAGCTAGTTGTTTTTAATCTCCATTGTTTTTCAACAAAAAAAGAAAACAGGCTTAGAGAGGTCAGGGAACTGGCTCAAGATCCAATAGTTCAAGATGGTTGTGCTGCCTTTCCCAACTAAGAAAGAGTGAAAAAACATACCCTCCTTCTAATAATTGCTCCATATATACTATTAACTATTGGCCTAGCTTGGGACTCATGCTCATCAGTAAACCAACTACTATGGCTAAGTCTAGTGTTCAGACCCACAGTCAAGGGATTGAATTCTGTTGCAGAAAGAACTGACCATCTCAAGACTCCTGAGATTACACCTGCAGTGAATAGAGGAGCTAACTAGGAACCTAGCACTGCCAGGGTCCAGACTCTTCCCTTATCCATTCATATTGTTATCTCATTTTACAAATGGGAGAATCAACATGGTAAAGTCAAAACATCTCCAAAATTAACATGGCAAGAAGTCGGGGGAAAGAAAACTTGATGCTACTTTTCTCTGCCTTTTGATCCAGTATTTTGTCCATCCAACTATTCAGCTCCAAAGCAGTAGGTTATGGAGTGCTTTCATTATACTCAATTCCAAAGAGTGTTGGTCCAAAGCCCCATGCAATGTAGAGAGATAGAAAAGTATCAGGTATAGTAGCAAAGTCATCTGTGTATTTAGTTTCATATTGGTTTGGTAGGGTTGCCATAACAAACTACCACAAATTGAGTGTCTTAAACAACATAAATTTATTGTCTCATCGTTCTGAGTTTAAGGAGTCAGCAGGGTTGGTTTCTTCTGCAGGCTGTAAGGGAGACTGTTCTATGCCTCTTTTGTAGCTTCTAGTGATTTGATGGTCATCTTTGGCATTCTTTGGTTTGTAGACACATTGCCCTGATCTCTGCCTTCATGTTCACATGATGCTTTCTCTCTGTGGGTGTACCATTGTGTGCATGTATGTGTCCCAATCATATTGGTTGGGAGGTGGCCACACTGTCCCAGTACGACCTCAACTTAATCAGTTATAACAACTACAACCTTGTTTCTAGAAAGGCCACATTTTGAGGTCCTAGGGGGCTAAGACTTCAACATAGGAATTTTGCATGGGACATATTTCAACCCATAACAATTTTTCTGGTAAGAAAGAAGCTAAATGAAACAAACACAGCTCTTCTATTAATACTAAGGAAGACTTTCATCAGCCTTTTTATCTCAGCTAAAGAAGGAAGTAGTTAGAAAACCAGCCTCACTGGACAGTCTGGAGGAAAGTTAGGAAAATGGGATGTGATGATAGAAGAAAGGGATAGTCAATAAAGAGGACACGAAGTAACAAAAGTACACTAAGTTGGCCAGGACAGTCTTTTGAAAAGCTTAGAGTCGACTTCATGGTAATTGGGTTCCGATCCAAAACACTATTGAGACTGTAGAAAGTAGGTGGTTTAGTCAAAGCCAACAGGTGTAAAAAGTCAACTTTGGCCTCATTATTGAAAATTAATCATTGAAGTAGGTGGTAAAAACACTAGGAGAATGAGAAAAATCCAGAGATCAAAGATTAGAATGCAGAGTCATTCTTGAATTCATCAAAAGGGTTAGCATCATTATGAATAACATCTTTGGAGCTACTTTTGTTCAACAAACCACTTCTGAATATTTAAAATGCAATTAGTGATTCAGTTTTTTGATATACATTTCCTAGAAGCCAATTGGATCTAATAAGCTATGCCTAAAAACATTTTCTTTAGAATTTATAACTAATGATGATCCATATAAAATAAACTGAAGCCTCATTACTCATGGGGTTCTTTTTTTTTTTTTTTTTTTTACTCATGGGGTTCTTAAATGAACTAATATATGCAACACGTTTAGAATAGTGTCTGGCACATAGCAATGATACATGTTTACTAGTATTATTAGATGACTTTTAGTCCCTCATAGGACATGGGAAATAGAATAAGGTGTAAAAAGACTAGAGTAGATTTGCTTAAGTTCTTGCTACATTAATGAATTTACTTCAGATGATTCGCTGATTGTCACTGACATAGTGTAGTGATGAAACAAATCTCTATTTTCATGTATAAAAAATAAAAATAAGCAGTCTTTATGCTCTCCATTCATCCAATCATTCAACATAAAATTGGAAAATTAAGTGCTTAGCATTTTTAGCTGCCTAAAACTCTTTAGCAGTGGATCGCTTAAAGTCATCAAAAAACACAAAAAATATATAGTGGCAAAAAATATTAGTTTGAAATAAATATTTCAGGTTATGAAAAGAAAATATTGATAATTTTAATTGATATTAATTTTGCATAGATAATCGTGCATCTTGTTCAATTACCATGAAAAAGCATATTAAGTAATTGTGTAATATCTAAGTTTCAGCCAACATACTATTGTAATATAATATATGTTACATATAGGTACATGTAAGTTCTTAAGGCTGTAGTGTAATCCATAAAGAGGTTGCAATGAAGCATAAGGAATATTTCATGTTATTGCTATTAATCACTTTTAGCATTATTGTGTAATGACTTTACTGAAAGTTTATATCAAGCTTCAGGTAATCATTTGTATAATTTTCGTATAAATCTGTTTTCATGTTCTTTGTCCATCTTAGATGCTCAGTGAATATTGTTAATATTGCTATGTTTATTTTTATGTAGTTGTAGATCTGTACAGTTTAACCAATTAATATGTATATTTTAAAGCCATCTTTTAAAGCCTGTGTATCAAGGTATCTGATACTTATAAAGTCATACCGACAATAATATTAAATCTATGTTGCATTTCTCTGCCTCATTATACTTAATTTTATATGGTGGCCTCTATAAATGTCCAGAACTAATACTGAGATCTTGCAGTAGATTTCCACTTGGCTGTACACTGGAATTATCTGGGATGCTTAAATTATTCTGCAATGATCAGGGTCCATCACAGACCAAATTAAGTCACAATCTCTGACAAACAGCCCTGTGCATTGGCATACTTAGCAGTTTGTGTGTGATTCTAATGTATAACTAGGTCGGAATTCACACAAACAATATCTTGCTTTTAAGAGTAAATATGTGTCAAATGAGGGCTTTCCAAGTCATTCAGTGATAGAGAATCTGCCTGCTAATTCAGGAGATGCGAGTTTGATCCCTGGGTCTGAAAGATCCCCTGGAGGAGGAAATGGAAACCCATTCCAGTATTCTTGCCATGAAAAATTCCAGAGGAGCCTGTTGGGGTATAGTCCATGGGGTTGCAAAGTGTTGAACACAACTGAGTGACTAGCACTTTCACCTCAACAAGTATTCACATGGATATTAGGAACTGATGAGTTAATATCTAGGCAAAATTAGTTAAAGGAAACATTGCTTTGAAAATACCTTAATTATCTGTAAAATAGAGTGCACATGGCTTTGTGAATATATAAAAGAGTTGTGATTTGCAGATAATTTCTAAGGAATATATGGACATTTCAGAATTATTTTCAATGCTCTCAAGACTGAGAGTATAGCAGGGACTACATGAACTTATAGAGTGAAAAAGCAGGTGGAGTCCCCTATACATTTAAAAATTGTTTTCCTCCTTCCTTAGCATCACTTTTTAAATTAACGTGAACCACATGAGTTTATGAGAAAACTGCATAGCATTCTAACTTCCTTAATTGCTCTGTGTAAACACAGAAGCAAAGAGGACTGAAAATTAGCTACCATAATACTCTTGCTGCAAAAAAATATAGACGTATGATCTCATTTTCCTTGCTTTCATAAGTTAGCACTTGAGGGTATCAACAAAACCTGTGTCACTAAAGTATATACTTAGAATGTTAAATGGCCAAGAAGAAGGCTTGTACTTAGTTAAAATTCTGGATGATGTTTTTAGTCAATATATTTTTTTCTAGCATATTGAAAACAAAGCTTTCCTAGGTTGCCAAGGTCCATCTGCTTCAGTTCATTAACAGAAACTGTTCCTAATAGCATAAAGCAAATAGGACCATGAAGTAGAAATGCAAACAGCCCCTTAATTCTAAGTGAGAACCACTCCATGCTCTCTGACTAGATGGGAAGAACTCTATTAAATATCTTTTAACCGCCAATGAGTGAATAAATTTAATCTCCCTTAGGTTTAAAGCAGCTTTACTCCAAAAATTTGGTCTTCCACATAGATTCCTGGGAAAAGAAAACCCCCAAATTTCTCTTGTAACTCTTTCAGAATGTTTGAAATTTAATAGTAGGCAAATCATTTACTTTCAAAAAATACAAATAGATTTAAAATGTGGCTATTTCAAAACCCTAACTTTTTGCTATAAATTAATAAGTTAGTTCAGACTTTGAGGGGGAAGGGAGCCATGAATTTCTATTTCCCTACTTAACTGGATAAAAAAAAACCAAAAAACACCTAGGTAAAGCACTAGTAAAAGAACTGGAGACTCTCTTTACTACTTTTTGAGGCTTTTTCTTTTTTCTTTCAAGTTCCGAGAACTTGGTATCCCTGAGACCTACCCTGATATTTTTTCTGTTTCTGTCATCAAAAGTCCCAATGACCTCCAAACATCTAAGAAAAAGGTAATCTTGGCTCTGTCTTCTCAACTCTGGGAATATTATTCTTCTCCCTTCATTTATGCCAACCTTTCAGGGGCAGGTCCCAAACTTCATTGTTCAATTGATTTTGCACTTCTAAGATGAATCTTTTCTGTCTCTGCTCATCCTTCTTTTCACTCTAGTCAGTTTCGTTTCCAAAGGTAATCCTTGAAAGGAGATGGGAGTTGTTGAGAATGGGGAGAAGGAGGAACTGTATCGTGGAAAGAGTTTGAGCTTTGGAATTAAATTGTCCTGGATTTGGATTCCTGCTCCTAAAACACTGTTTAACCAGGAGACTTTGGACAAATCACTTACCCTTTGAGTGTCATAATACTCTGGGCAGTATAATAAAAAAGAAGTGATGGTGAGCTCATTGCTTCTCCCAGAGGAGGTAAGAAGGTAGCAGTGAGAATACAATCCTAGGCATTTTTTCATTTCATCTTAAATAAATCTGAGGTCCTTCCCCCTAGTGCTTCCCTTCGCTTTACCTCAAAATTGACTTAAATTTAACCCCCATCAAGTCTTAGCCCAGGATCCTTTCTACAATATATTTTTTCCTCTTGAAAAGCATGCTCCAAGAACAAACTCTTGGATTTCTACTGTTCTACTTTTCTCATTTGAGGGAATTTATGCTTTACTCTAGAATATTTCACAAAAAAGAACACATAAATTTGCAAGTTTCAACTCAAGAGTAGAGATTTTAACAAGATTTTTTAAAGAAGTATTATGAAAAACTGGCTAAGTATAGTCTCTGAAGATTGATTAGTGAAGGTGATATAGTTCCTTAATTACTACTCCAATTTCTGTAACTGTAAAATTGGGATTAAGCAATTCTTAAAACAAAATTGTTGGAAGACTAAAAATAGTTTTGTGGATTAGCTTTTACTTTTTTAACTTAGTATAACTTAATATGAGGTAAATTAATTTGAGTCTAGAACTAGATTTGATTGACAAGTTAGAAATCTTATGTCACATAAATATAGTCAGTTTGGTCAAAAATGCATCTTTTTTTTAGTATTAGTAACAAACAATTGGAAATGAATTTAAAAATAAGATTTCATTTTAAATAGTACCAAGCTACCTAAACTACACTGGAATAACTCTAACAAAAGACACGCAAGAAACCACTATTAGAAAAGCTTTAAATTACTGCAGAGAGAGGTTAAATAAGACCAAGTAAATGGAGATGGATTGGAAGACTGACTATTACTAAGATGGTGATTGACTCAACATAATCCAAATAAAAAATGTAAAAACTGACAAATGATTTTTAAAGTTATATAGAAATGAAAATGATCCCAAACAACTAATAATGTTTAGAAGGAAAAAGAACAAGAATGAAGGACTAATACTGCTTGATTTAAAAACTTCTAAAGCTACAATAATCAAGGTAGTTTCTGATTTGCTAACAGATGAGCATGTTGATCAAAGGAACTCAGTAAGTAATCTAAAAATAAACCTACACATATATGGTCAATTGATTGTCAATAAAGTTGCCTAGGCAATTCTGCAGAGAAAGACAAGTCTTCTTTACTAATGGCTCTGGAAAACCTAAAGATAACACCAAAACCCATAAAATCTTTTAGGAGAAAACAAAAGAAAAGGACTTTATGACCTTGGATTAAGCAAGGATTTCTTGTTTAGAGCACAAAAAATAAAATAATTAAATTTTGTCAATGCTAAAATGACCTTTTATTTCTCCACAAAGAAAACATGAAAGGACACCAAAACTGGGAGAACATTTGCAACAAAAATATTAGAGAAAGGATTTGTATCCAAATTATACAAAATACCTTACAACTCGATGATAAGATAAATAACCCAAGAATCATTGGGCAAGATATTTGATCATATATTTCACCAGTAAAGGTACATGATGGAAAATAAGTACAGACATGCTTAGCAATACTATTCATCAGGTAATGCAATTTAAAGCTGCAACCAAGTTGTCGTTTCAAAAACATTGTTAGAATAAAGACTGACCATGACAAACATGGTAAAAATGTAGAAGAATGGAAATTTTGATACCCTGCTGGTGGAAATGTAAAATAGTAAAACCACACTGGAGAATAGTTTGGCAGTTTTCTTTACACGTTTCTTAGAATAATACCACAGAGTTTAGTCACTTCATTCCTAGGTTTTTATGTAAAGGATTAGAAACATATACCCATGCAAAAGCTTGTACACAGATGTTCAAAGAAGCTTCAATTGTAATAGCCAAAAACTGGAAATAAACCAAAATTAGAGCAATAGGTGAATGGGTCAATAGATGGTTGTATAACAATACAACAAGATGCTCTTTGCTACTAAAAACAAACAAATACAGATGTGTGCGACACCATGGATGAACCCAAAGAATCATTATGCTGGGTGAAGGAAGTTAGACCCAAAATGCACAAGTAAACTAATCTAGAATGATAGAAAGAGATTAGACGTTGTTTGGGGACAGGAGTACAGAGAAGGATGGATTGCAAAGGAAGCATAAAGAAACCTTGTGACATTGTGGAAACATTCAGTATTTTGATTGCAGCGGTAGTTTCATGGGCCAAACTTATCTAATTGGTCACTTTTAAAGCTCAACAAAATTGCTAAAAATTAAAAAGGAATTCTAATTAACATTTTTTCCCATTTTTATGACTTACTGAAACTAATATTGTAGTAGACGTTTAAAAAGAGACTTCCAAGGCAAAATATGAGGTGAGGGGTAATTATTTCCTATCCTTGAACATTTTGTGCGTATGTGTGTGTGTGTGTGTGTGTGTGTTCATGCATGCATGTGCGCGCGTGCGTCATGGGGCTGGGGCTGGTGGTAGAGGTGGGGATAGGATAGAGAGAGGGGGAGAATCTTAAATATCCTAACATATAAACTGAGCTTCTAGTTGTAAAAGATTCTTTATTTAATCCAGGAAAGTTCAAGGACACTGAGATAAATCCCTGCACACAAAATGGTGGAAGGGATTGTGGAAGAGAGAAAAGGTCCCACCGGCTCTTTTTAAAGAGAAAACAGTTTTAGGGGAAAAGATTTTCTCTTTTAATTTCTAAAATTTTGTTTTTCAAGAAAGCCCGAATATTTTCCATAGAGATTCCTTTCAGTTCAGTTCAGTTCAGTTCTGTCGCTCAGTTGTGTCCGACTCATTGCGACCCCATGAATCACAGCACACCAGGCCTCCCTGTCCATCACCAACTCCCGGAGTTCACTCAAACTCATGTCCATCGAGTGGGTGATGCCATCCAGCCATCTCATTCTCTGTTGTCCCCGTCTCCTCCCACCTCCAATCCCTCCAGCATCAGACTCTTTTCCAGTGAGTCAACTCGTTGCATGAGGTGGCCAACGTATTGGAGTTTCAGCTTTAGCATCAGTCCTTCCAATGAACACCCAGGATTGATCTTCTTTAGAATGGACTGGTTTGATCTCCTTGCAGTCCAAGGGACTCTGGAACGTATTAAAATATGTGAGAACTAAGAGACTTTTAGGGACAGAGAATAAGCTTAGAGAAACATTCTCATCGAATCTGAAAATGATAAAATCTGACCCCACCATTTCCCTGTCAGGAGAATTGTTACTCATTACCTGGCTCAGTCTCTCCCACCCCAACTCTTCAACCTGAGAAAATAATTTCTTCCTAGATGCAGAATTACTGCAATGTTTCTTCATCAACATCCACCTTCAGGTTTCATTATACGGACCCTTTAGTACTGGGCAGATAGTTTAGTTTATTTCTTCCTATAAGTTCTTTATTTTCTTTTCTTTTTATTGAAGTATAATTGACTTACAATATTATGTTAATTTCAGGCATACAACATAGTTATTCAGTTTTTGCAGATTATACTCCATTATAGGTTATTCAGTTCAGTTCAGTTCAGTTGCTCAGTCGTGTCCGACTCGTTGCGACCCCATGAATCACAGCACGCCAGACCTCCCTGTCCATCACCAACTCCCAGAGTTCACGCAAACTCATGTCCATCGAGTCGGTGATGCCGTCCAGCCACCTCACTCTGTCGTCCCCTTCTCCTTCCGCCCCCAATCTTTCCCAGTATCATAGTCTTTTCCAGTGAGTCAGCTCTTCGCATGAGGTGGCCAAACTATTGGAGTTTCAGCTTTAGCATCAGTCCCTCCAATGAACACCCAGGATTGATCTCCCTTAGAATGAACTGGTTGGATCTCCTTGCAGTCCAAGGGACTCTCAAGATAATAATTCCCTGTGCTATGCCATATATCTTGTTGCATGTGTATAGTAGTCTGTACCTATTAAAACCCACAAATTTTCACTAGTCTGTGTGTTATCATGGTCCATACTGAATGGCTTGGAATATCTTTCCTCATCCTCAATAGCTATGTTATTTCTACCTGACTAGATAAAGTCCACTTCTCTTTGAAGTCTCAAGTCTACCCACTTTCTTGACCCTTCCACTTCTTGCATGGGACATATATTTCTGCAGTAGCCTTTTCCCGTGCTGGTCTGTTCATACTTATAGCGCATGCATGGAATAATCCATTATTTTAGTTTCTCTGATTAGATTGTAATCTTGAGAACAAGAAGCATGCCAAATAATTATCTAGCTCCTCCTTTCTGATGACCTAATATCCAACACACAATATGTGCTCAGTAAATATTCTTTGATTAATGTACTGTAGGCCTGTAACAGAGGAAGTAATGGAGCTGTGTATGAGTGAATTTTCAGAAATAATAATAAAAATGCTGTATATTTGTAGCATGTGGCAGCTGGGAGCATGAGTTTTCGGGTCATGCAAGCATAGGTTAGTTAAAAAACCAACTGTACACCTTACTGGGTCAAGTCACTTAAACTCTGAGTCTCAGATTTCTTCATATATAAAAAAGGAATAATAGTGTCTTCATAAAAGTATTATACAGGTGAAATGAAATGTTTATTAAAGTAATTAATATGAAACATTTAAAAATTTTCAATAATTGTAGCTTTGTATAGTCTTTAATATTTCAGCATGGCTTTAGAATACATTCCCTAAAAAAACCACCAGATCTCAATAATATGGAGAAGGTCAATATTTTCACTTATTTTCTTGGGCTCCAAAATCACTGCAGATGGTGACTGTAGTCATGAAATTAAAAGACGCTTGTTCCTTGAAAGAAAAGCTATGACCAACCTCAAGAGTCTTCTCCAACACCACAGTTCAAAAGCACTCAGCTTCTGTTATAGTCCAATTTTCATATCCATACATGACTACTGGAAACACTATAGCTTTGATTAGATGAACCTCTGTCCGCAAAGAATTGATGCTTTTGAATTGTGGTGCTGGAGAAGACTCTTGAGAGTCAATCCTAAAGGAAATCAGTCCTGAATATTCATTGGAAGGAATGATGATGAAACTAAAGCTCCAATACTTTGGCTATCTGATGGCAAGGAACTGACTCATTGGAAAAGACCATGATCCTGGGAAAGATTGAAGGCAGGAGGAGAAGGGGTCAACAAGAGGATGAGATTGTTGGATGGTATCATTGACTTGATGGACATGAGTTTGTGCAAGCTCCAGGAGTCGGTGATGGACAGGGAAGCCTGGCGTTCTGGAGTCCATGGGGTCACAAATAGCTGGACATGACTGAGTGACTGAACTCACCTGACTGATGCAGGACTTGAGATTAGCAGATATCATAATCTGTCTAATGACAAACTCTTTGTAAATAGAAAAGAGAAGGCCAAACTCAAATTTTGTGACTCTACTCATCCTGAATTAGCTATGAATGAAGATGCTTTGTGGTAGAACGCAAGAGTTGATAACAAACAGTAATAACTTTGTGATTATCACTGCATGTTATTTTGGCTGTGTCCCATGGCATCTCAGTTCCTCAATCAGGTATCGAACCCAGGTCCCTGAAGTGGAAGCATAAAGTCTCAACCATTGGATCACCAGGGAAGTCCCTTATCATTGAATTTAAATTAATAAAGATGAAACAATAAATTCATGTATTTGGTGCTATGACATAGAACAAGTATTGATACATTCTGAATCATTAAATTAATTTTATCCACAATGTAGAAGTACCAAACTAAGAAAAAATATGTGACCAGTCAGAAACAAGTGAAAGGCAAAAAAGAATACAGTGTGGTTGACTCCCCAACATCTATTTCATCTGTTTCATCCCAGATTTTAATATCATGTAATCTATACTTGTCTATTTATAAATTAACTTGTGATCCAATAATTCTATGCAAACAGAAGTTGACTAGAGAGGCTTCTGGGAAGTTTTGTTTTTCTCCTAGGGATGCCAAACAGGAAGTAATCTCTATGTCTTTTCCTTTTCTGGTCGTTCTCATGCCTATATGTGCCTCTTTAGAATTGCTGCAGCCATCTTGCCAGTAATAAAAGGAAGGTGATACCTTCAAAAACGGAAAAGCAGAGCGATGATAATGTCTTTGGGCATATCACTTCACTTTCTTGGAACCCAGTGGTTTTCTAGCAAAGTGAAAATAGTCATGTCCATAATGTTTAAGACAGTTTTAATTGGGGTTTCTGCTGCTTGCAGTTGAGAAAATTTTAATATTACAATGAATCTCAGAAAACTTTGGGGAGAGGAGAATAAGAAAGGAGAGTGTTGTTTCTATATTGGAGATTGAAAAAAATGTCACAAAGATTGTACCTAATAACAGCTTTTAATCCAAAGATCCATTTATCCTTGCAAGCTGTATTCTGTAGCATCTCTAAATGTGACAAGGATTTCAAGCTTGCTTGTCAATTCACCTAAAGTGTGCATGACATTTTCAAGGAGAAGAAATAAAGTGATTGCCCAAGCCAGTGGGCTTTTTGGAGTCATCTTAAACTGATGGACCCCCTTTCACTAGGTTAAAATAAAATATATGGGTGGAGGCAGGAAGGGAAATTTCAAAATGCTTTAAGAAAATGTCAAATGTAATCCATCTTATTTGACGTAATAGCCCATGGGAATTTCTAGGTAGGTGCTTGATTAGATGACAATAAAACCAGAAACTTCAAAGTCAAATTCCAGGATGAATTTGTGTCCTGCCACTTAGGAAGAGTGCTTCCCTGGTGGCTCATCTGGTAAAGAATCCACCCACAATGCAGGAGACCTGGCTTCAAACCCTGGGTTTGGAAGACCCTCTTGAGAAGGGAATGGCTGGGTACCCACTCCAGTATTCTGGCCTGGAGAATTCCAAGGATGGTATAGTCTACGGGGCTGCAAAGAGTCGGGCACAACTGAGTGACTTTCACACTCACTTACGAAGACTTGCCACAGTGGGATTTTTAAGCTAGTGGTTTGATTTTGTCTAAATCACATAATCTCTTTGTTTTAATTCTCTCTGGCCATGAAACAAAGTACGGATTCCTGTTCTAGATATCTTGGAGTGATAGTGTAGCAACAATAATGACATTATGTATTCTCCCAGCACTCAAAAATGACTTGCCCACAGTAGGCACCTGATAAATAATTGAAAAATAGTGCAAAGTAGTTTGGATTTAGGGTCTAGACAAAAAGAGTCTAAACAAACAACTAGATTGCTGACTGGGCAAATCTGCATGGAAAGGTATTTTATTTTGCCTGATATCAATCATGGTTTCAAATGCTTGGCTGGGAAACAATTCATTGGTTTAATGTCTGAAACATACCAGAATATAATTGTCATGAGTTTTTGATATTTTAAGGCTTACAACAGATATATTTAATTGGAAATATTCCTTGTAATAAAATATTTCATTTTTGTTAGTGTTCTTATATAAAGTTATATTATTTTGTTTTTAAAGAAATACATAGACTTGCTTTACTCCATTGCCAGCAAGTAGAGCCTTTCAAGTTAGAGGCTTTCATGAAGATGATCATTTCATCTTTTAGGATGAGGCCATAAATCTTCTCAGACACCCAGCATGAATGGGCAGCTTCACACCATCCAGGTTGTGGTGACATGGCTGGGTTATTTCTTTAGGATCACCCTCAACTCTTTATATCAGTAAATATTTCCTTTGGGGCTTGTTTTCTAAAGAGAGAAATCTTGAAAACTCCCATTCATGATTCATGGGCTTGAATGCCAGTGTTTTTAGAGTCAAGTAACAGAAGAGAATTGGGGATTTCCTTGTTCATGGAACAAATTTTTGTGATACCCCTGAAATATTTCTCTGACCCCTAGAGTTTCTTGGAGTTTCTTTCAAGAGAGTAAGCCTATTGTCTTTTTCTCAGGAGGCAGGGTAAAGAACCAGACATCCATTAACTCTTTATACAACTTTTCAAAGAAGTTTCCTGTCTCGGTCCTAAATGCTTCCTATTTCCAACTGTTTCATTATTCAGGAATTTCTCAGTATTTCTGGGGTTCTCTGATGGAGATTAACGTGTGTTTGAAATACTTCAATCAATACAACAAATATGTATCATTATTGTCGCGTGCCAGGCAGGGATTAGGCACTTGGGATATAACAGTAAAGAAAACAAAACTCCCTCTTCTCAAGGAGTTTACAGAATGTAAGAAATAGTCAATAAACAAGACACATACTAACTGAATAAATTGTTTAATATTCTAGGGACAAGTAAGTGGCATGAAAAAAGTTAGGGTAAAGCACCAACCTAGATAGCATATTAAAAAAGCAGAGACATTACTTTGCTGACAAAGGTCCGTTCTAGCAAAAGTTATGGCTTTTCCAGTAATCATGTATGGATGTGAGAGTTGGACCATAAAGAAAGCTGAGCACTGAAGAACTGATGCTTTTGAACTGTGGTGTTGGAGAAGACCCATGAGGGTCCCTTGGACTGCAAGGAGATCAAACCAGTCCATCCTAAAGGAAATCAGTCCTGAATATTCATTGGAAGGACTGATGCTGAAGCTCCCATATTTTAACCACCTGAAGCAAAGAACTGACTCATTGGAAAAGACCCTGATGTTGAGCAAGATTGAAGGCAGGAGGAGAAGGGGACAACAAAGGATGAGATGGTGGGATGGCATCACCAGCTCAATGGACATACATTTGAGCCAGCTCTGGGAGTTGGTGATGGACAGAGAAGCCTGGTGAACTGCAGTCCATGGGGTCACAAGGAGTTGTACATGACTGAGAGACTGAATTGAACTGGCTGTAAGGCCCCGGGGGTGTCAGAAGATAAAGGGCAGGTAGCAATCTAAAAAAAAGGTAGTCATATTTTTAGTGAGAGTGTGAATTTTGATTAAGATTTGATGGAAGCAAAAAAGTTATCTAAGGTAATACCTGGGACAAGGTGTTGCCAGAAAAGGGAAATTCCAGTGCCTATGTTCTGAGGTGAGAATGTAGTGTTTGATGACCAGCAAAGAGGCCAGTGTGGCCAGGGTAGAAGGAGTGAAGAGAAGATTGTGGGGGTGATCAGGAAGGCAGAGAGGTGGCAGGGTTGAGAGTTGGAGGCATGCTCTGCTTTTAGTGTAAACGTATCAACAATGGCTTTTATTCCAAAGGAAATAGCATGCCAGAACAGGGTGTTAAAAAGCAGAGACATCGCTTTGTTGACAAAGGTCCATATAGTAAAAGCTATGATTTTTCCATTAGCCATGTATGGATGTGAGAGTTGGACCATAAACAAGGCTGAGTGCTGAAGAATTGATGCTTTTGAACTGTGGTGCTGGAGAAGACTCTTGAGAGTCCCTTGGACAGCAGGGAGATGAAACCAGGCAATCCTAAAGGGAATCAACCTTGAATATTCATTGGAAGGACTGATGTGGAAGCTTCAATAATTTGGCCGCCTGATGCAAAGAGCTGACTCACTGGAAAAGACCCTGATGCTGGGAAAGATTGAGGACAGGAGGAGAAGGGAGCAATGGAGCACAAGATGGTTGGATATCAACATCAACTCAATGAACATGAGTTTGAGCCAACTCCGGGAAAAAGTGAAGGACAGGGAAGCCAAGAGAGCTGCAGTCCACGTGGTTGCAAAGGTTTGGACACCACTGACCAACAAAACAACAGAGTGTTGATCAGAGAAATGACATGACCTGATTCAGATTTTAGGAATATCACCGGTGCTGTGTTGTGAATACATTGAATGAGGAGCCAGGTTAGAAACAAAATACTTAGTTAAGAATTGTTTCATTTGTTCAAGCAAGAAATAATAGTAGGTATACTTGTTTCCAGCCACTACCATAACACATGACCACAAACTAGGTTGCTTAAGCAACAAAAATTTATTCTCTCATGGTCTGAAAACTAGAGGGTGAAATCAAGGTGTTAGTCAGCAGAGCCATACTCCCTCTGAGGGCCCT
Organism: Moschus berezovskii; assembly: GCF_049115385.1. Classification (NCBI taxonomy): domain Eukaryota; kingdom Metazoa; phylum Chordata; class Mammalia; order Artiodactyla; family Moschidae; genus Moschus; species Moschus berezovskii. Next base: position 106,306,842 of record NC_142461.1, read on the forward strand.
AGGGAAAAATTCTTCCTTGCATCTTCCAGCTTCCAACAATCTTTGTTTGCCAGCAGACCTTGGCATTTCTTGTCTTGTGGCATCACAACTCCAATCTCTGCCTTTGTCTTTAGTTAGTTGTCTTCCCTTTGCATGTGTCTGTATATCCATTTTATTCTCCTTAGAAAGACACCAGTCCTCGGATTTAAGGCCCAGCCTAATCCAGTATGTTGCTTCAAAAAATCCAGTATGACCTCATTTTAAATTTATTACATCTATAAAGACTTCATTTCCAAATAAGGTCACATGTATAGGTATCAGAGTTTAGGGCTTCAGGATATCTTTTGGGGAAGCAAAATTTAACAATGGGTAGTACTCAGAGAGATGGTCTGAAGTGATGAGATTCTGGGTGTATTTGAAGGGAGAGCCAGTGGAATTGTCTAAGGACACGGATGAAGTGAAGTTGCTCAGTCATGTGTGACTCTTTGCAATCCTATGGACTGTAGCCTACCAGGCTCCTTCCTACGTGGAATTCTCCAGGCAAGAGTACTGGAGTGGGTTGCCATTTCCTTCTCCAGGGAATCTTCCCAACCCGGGGATCGAACCCAGGTCTCCCACATTGCAGGCAGACACTTTGCCCTCTGAGACACCAGAGAAGCCCAAAGGAGCACATGGATGCTGGATATTAAAAAGAGAGAGGCTCCAAGGTTGGCTGACACCTGAAGTTTTCATTTTCCCTAGTCTGTTAATTCAGTTACCACTCACGTGTTTTTTTTTTTTTTTTTAAGCTTTCTAAACTTTGTTGCTGTTTGATCCTTTTTAGTATTTTCTCTCAGGGGTTTATAGCTTTAAAAACATCACTAGTTAGGCATTTTAGTGGAAAGGAGTTGTAGGAACCACATATGTGTAGCCTGCAACATTTATCCAGAAGTTCTTTCCAGGGGTAAATCCAAACTTTGTGGAGGCTGAAGCTTAGACATTTTCAGGGTCCACTTTAATAAAAATAAACAAATACAAAATTAGATACCATAGCAGTGTTGCCCTTAAACCAGGATAAGAGGGGTCTCATGGACATGAGTTTGAGCAAACTCCGGGAGATGGTAGAGGACAGGGGGAAGCCTGGCATGCTGCAGTCCATGGGGCTGCAAAAAGTCAGACATGACAGCGACTGAACAACAGTAAAAATTATATAATAGTAAAAAAGTTGATAATGTGGCATCATTATCAATAACATAAACATTTGAAACACTTGATTATTATGTATAGTACTTGTGACAAAAGAAAAGAATTAAGGCAATAAATCCTATAACTTATGAGTTGTATACATCTTTGTGTTTCTATTAGAGAAGGAAATGGCAACCCACTCCAATACTCTTGCCTGGAGAATTCCATGGACAGAGGAGCCTGGAGGGCTACAGTCCATGGGGTTGCAAAGAGTCGGATATGACTGAGCGACAAACATGCACACACCATTCCTTTAGTAGAATACTCAGCCATGTACAATAATTAATTTCTGTTATTGAAAGTTGATCACCTTAAGTCACCGAAAAACCATATTTTTTACATTTTTTCCTAATTTATCATTATGGAGGTAGAGTTGTCAAGCTTGGAGAATATATTTTTTCATAGTCGTTTGCATGTTTAAAACTTAAATAATTACAATATGGTATAGATGCATTTTTGTTGCACACTTCCCTAGTTCTCAAGAAAGTTAAGAGTGATGGAAAAATGAAAAAATTACTTAAAATGAGAAAGAAAGTTCGGGACAATTTACAAATTCAAAAAATGCTCATCTACACATTTCCACAATTCCAGAAAAATAATCACAATATTCTTTTTTATGCTAATTTATTGAGTGACTGTGAAGGACAGGGAAGCTTGGCTTCGTGCAGTCCATGCAATCTCAAAGAGTCGGACATGACTTAGTGACCGAACAACAGCAACAGCTATGTTTTTTCCTTTAGTTATTGAATGAATACTCTTTGATTGCCTCTTCATTTGACAAGAACTTTTCTATTTTAATAGAGAAACTATTAGTGTTATTTAGTGTTTCTTAGGGGACGACAGAGAATGAGATGGCTGGATGGCATCACCGACTCGATGGACATGAGTTTGAGTGAACTCCGGGGAGTTGGTGATGGATAGGGAGGCCCGGCATGCTGTGATTCATGGGGTCGCAAAGAGTCGGACATGACTGAGCAACTGAACTGAACTGATAGCATGAAAATTTAAAAACTTTTCATAATATTAATAGTTCAGAAAATATTTTGTCTTCATAAGTCATTATCTGTAATATTCTGGAAACAAGAAGACTTGTTATCAAGTATTTTTCATATGTGAATTTTTATACTCTCTCTGTTGTCACTGCTATAGCTTGTGTCTTATAAACAAAAGAGTTCTGATAAATTCTATTTTGGGAAGTGGGAAGACTCTGTAGAGGTTGTATTTAGAACCCAATATGATATGTCATCAAGTCTGTTCCTGACAGGAGATAGCTTTTATATTTACTGTGTGTTGAGATTCTAATTCTTCAGTGACAAATTTATAAATCTTATTATTATAACAGTTTTCCACAAGGACACTTTCTGATCATACTACAACCTCTAGCATTGCATTTGCTGTCACAACCCTAGGTGCATTGGCACCGTGGACCGTAGGAGGACACCTAGACGCCGTGACTACTTTGAAATGAACACCAACAACTTACCTCCACCACAGACATGCATAGAATTATATATATATATTCAACATTCAGAAAACTAAGATCATGGCATCCAGTCCTATCACTTCATGGCAAATAGATGGGGAAACAGTGGAAACAGTGGGTTTGGGTGGACTCTGGGAGTTGGTGTTGGATAGGGAGGCCTGGAGTGCTGTGGTTCATGGGGTCACAGGGAGTTGGACACGACTGAGCAACTGAACTGAACTGATTCAGTTTCAGTTCAGTCACTCAGTCATGTCTGAATCTTTGTGACCCCATGGACTGCAGCGTGCCAGGCTTCCCTGTCCACCACCAACTCCTGAAGCTTGCTCAAACTCATATCCGTTGAGTTGGTGATGCTATCCAACCATCTCATCCTCTGTCGTCCCATTTTCCTCCTGCTTTCAATCTTTCCCAGCATCAGGGTCTTTTCCAATAAGTCAGTTCTTCACATCAGGTGGCCAAAGTATTGGAGCTTCAACATCAGTCCTTCCAATGAATATTCAGGACTGATTTCCTTCAGGATTGACTGGTTTGATTTCCTTGCAATCCAAGGGACTCTCAAGAGTCTTCTCCAACACTACAGTTCAAAAGCATCAATTCTTTGGTGCTCAACTTTCTTTATAGTCCAACTCTCACATCCGTACATGAATACTGGAAAAACCATAGCTTTGACTAGATGGACCTTTGTTGGCTGAGTAATGTCTCTGCCTTTTAATATGCTGTCTAGGTGGTCATAGGTAGACACAAGGACACTTTCCGATCATAATACAAAATCTGGCATCATTTGCTGTCACAACACTAGGTGCACTGGCCCCATGGACCATAGGAGGACACCTAGAGGCCATGCCTGTCTTGAAGTGGATACCAACTAAAACTTAGCTCCACCACAGACATGCCTGAGAATTATATATATATATATATTCATTCCAGTAAGCTCAAACTAAGTGTATCTCCAAGTCACCCTCTTTTAATCCAGGGCCATCAAATGCCCATTACTTTTCCAATGCCACCCAGATACCCAATTGAGACTGGAGAGAAATCTGACTCTGTAAACAATTGTAGTTACATGCCTTAGTTTTTCAAGTTCAGAGATAATATGCACACACTGCTAGGCTCCTCTATCTGAGTCTTGGTAGAAAGTGAAACTGTTAGTCACTCAGTTGTGTCTGACTCTGTGATTCTGTGGTGTGTGACCCGCTAGGCTGCTCTGTGCATGGGATTCTCCAGGCAAGAATACTGGAGTGGGTAGCCATTCCCTTCTCCAGGGGATCTTCTCCTCCCAGGGGTTAAACCCAGGTCTTCTGTATTGCAGGCAGACTCTTTACCATCTAATCCACCAGGGAAGCCCAAGCACTTGTGCAAAGGGAGGGCTCTGCTGCTTAAGCTTCATTAGTTTCACAGCTTCCTCTCTGCTTCCTGTATAAAGTTGGTTTGCTATCGCCATTGATTGCTCCAAAAGCTTGGCTGGTCAAAAGCTTGGCTGGCCAAAAGCTTGGGGGAGGGAGGGCTCTTCAGTTTCAGATGTTTTCAATCAATTTATATTGGATAATGAATATGGTGTAGACAGCATAGACCTCAGATTTGTTTGCAAAATTCAGTCCTAGGACTTTTATAATAAAATTAAGATCAGGTAGTAGATAACCAACTTTTGTTTCTCAGAAGCTAAAAAAAGCGTGTGTAGAACTGAGCCGCACATACTGCAGCACACAGCAAAGAAGAATGAACTGAAATGAAAGCCCAATCTGGAAGAATAACTTCAAAACAATGTAGCAGGATGAGAGCCCTGCTGCTACCGTTTTTGATTCCCTGCAAATGCGGTGCTCACATGTGTCCATGTGAGGCCACGGCACGCTCCTGGGCAATGTGTGGGTCAGGGGGTGCCAGTTCTGGGTTCTCACTCAGCAACATGAAGAAACCGATTTCAATCCTCCAGGGAGGACACGCTGCAACTAAAGGTCACCAAACACAACCAATTCTCTTGAGACCCTTGAGTCGTAAGAGAAGATTTCCCCAAATTCAGTTCAGTTCAGTTGCTCAGTTGTGTCTGACTCTTTGTGACCTCATGAATCACAGCACGCCAGACCTCCCTGTCCATCACCCAACTCCCGGAGTTCACTCAAACTCACCTCCATCGAGTTGGTGATGCCATCCAGCCATCTCATTCTCTGTCATCCCCTTCTCCTCCTGCCCCCAATCCCTCCCAGCATCACCACACCTCAAATTTTGGCTCTTTAGGCGAAAGCATATAGTGCATTTTATATTTCTACCCATTTTTACCTGTGTAGGTGGGAGAAAGGGGGGGAGGCATGTACATACAAATATGGATAATTATCTGAATAATCTGGTTCAAAAACGTCTGCTTTGGCTATGCATCCCAGGAGCTGTAATCAAGCCAATAAAAACACTGATTGACATACTCATCCATGAAAGGAAAAGTGACTTGCATTTTGGGGGGAAATACATTTCTTTTGGGGAGCTTCCCAGGTGGTTCAGTGGTAAAGAATCCGCTTAACAATGCAAGAGACACAGGAGACTTGGGTTTGATCCCTGGGCCGGGAAGTTCCCCTGGAGGAGGAAATGGCAACTCACTCCAGTATTCTTGCTTGGAAAAATCCCATGGACGGGAGGGCCGGGGGGCTACTGTCCATGGGGTTGCAAAGAGCTGGATATGACTGAATAGGCATGCACAGGCAGGACTTTGTTTTGAACAATGCCTGTGCAAATTAAGTATTTTAGTTGGATTTAGAATGATCAGTGAAGGAGTATTAAAGTTAGAAGCATAAAACACACGTAAGTGTCTCAAAGTAGACCTCTGCTTCTTTGTTTGTTTTCTGGCCTAGTTTAATTCATTTAATTCCCATGACCCTCAATTTTCTCATCTGTAAAAGAATGAAAATGTCCAGTCTACCAATATGGATTGGTTATGAGTATCAAACTCATAACCAACCAAAAAAAAAGATTATTATGAGTATCAAATAAGGAAACTGTATGTAGAAATGCTTTTTTAGAAGGAAATGTTACAAACGTAACACATCACTGTGCTTTTTGAACATCTGAAACTAATACCTTAAAGAAACAGGTTTTTGGACTGAGGTGCAGGTAATGTACAGAAAAGAAGAGACGTGAAGGGATGAATTGAGAAGAAAGTAAGCTTAGACTGGATGGTAGAAAGTGTGAGGGCATCACAGAGACCCTGGGGGAGTTTTGAACAAGAGCATGGGACAGCCAACGAGAGTGGTATGGGAGGATCATGAAAGGGGATTTTACCTACTGTGAAGAACAATTTTACAAATTCTGAGTGGAAAGCATCCAGGGATATAATATGCTGAAAAACATAATGGATACAGTACAACATTGCTTAGAGAATCCCTTGCAAGCCATTAGAAGGTGCATTGACTTTTTCAAGTTGCTATCCCTTTATTTTATTTTATTTTTTTGCTGTCCCTTTAAAGTGGCATAATGCTAACTAGCAAATCATCATTCCCCCTAAAGTATTTATTAAGAACTCATTTGTCCACAGTGCTATTGTGTGAAATCCAATGGGCTAGGAAACCTATTTTAGTTTTCTGTATAGATCCAGCTATTAATAGGCTACAGGAAATAGAAAGGGTTTATTATCAGATTTGTAGACACAATGAAGTTAGTGCTCAAACTCTGCCTAGTTGCTTCATCCTAAACTCAGCACTTCGGTAATTCAGTTAAGAAAAAAAAAACAGAAACAAAATCAGTTCTAATGAGGTGGATGAAACTGGAGCCTATTTTACAGAGTGAAGTCAGCCAGAAAGAAAAACACCAATACAGTATACTAACGCATATATATGGAATTTAGAAAGATGCAAATGATAACCCTGTATACGAGACAGCAAAAGAGACTCAGATGTATAGAACAGTCTTTGGGACTCTACGGGAGAGGGTGAGGGTGGGATGATTTGGGAGAATGGCATTGAAACACGTATGTTGTCATATGTGAAACGAATCACTAGTTCAGGGTCAATGCATGTTATAGGATGCTCGGGGCTGGCGTGCGGGGATGACCCAGAGGGAGGATAAAGGGAGGAGGGAGGTGGGAGGGGGGTTCAGGAGGGGGAACTTATATAAACCCGGGGCAAATTCATGTCAATGTATGGCAAAACCAACCAATATAATATTGTAAAATAATTTGCCTCCAATAAAAAATAAATTAATTACCAAAAAAAAAATCTAGTTTGATTGTAATGGAGGGTATTCACAAGGGTTCCAGTGAAACCACACTTAGACTCCAAACTTTGAGAATATTCTGCTTCTTTTAAAATGGCTAAAACACTTACATATTTAAGAGCTTGATGTTGATCATACTGATTTTGAGATTCCTATTATGAGAGACTAACTGGCTGAAAGCAAACATGGTATGTATCTTGAACACGAGAAATAGGGAAAGGAGTACATCAAGGTTGTATATTGTTACCCTGCTTATTTAACTTATATGCAGAGTACATCATGCGAAATGCTGGGCTGGATGAAGCACAAGCTGGAATCAAGATTGCAGGGAGAAATATCAATAACCTCACATATGCAGATGACACTATCCTTATGGCAGAAAACAAAGAACTAAAGGTCCTCTTGATGAAAGTGAAAGAGGAGAGTGAAAAAGTTAGCTTAAAACTCAACATTCAGAAGACTAAGATTATGGCACCCGGTGCCATCACTTCATGCCAAATAGATGGGAAACAATGGAAACGGTGAGAGAGTTTATTTTGGGGGGCTCCAAAATCACTGCAGATGGTGACTGCAGCCATGAAATTAAAAGATAAGTGCTCCTTGGAAGAAAAGCTATGACCAGCCTAGACAGCATATGAAAAAGCAGAGACATTACTTTGCTGACTAAGGTCTGTCTAGTCAAAGCTACGGTTATCAGTTCAGCACAGTTCAGTTCAGTCACTCAGTCATGTCCGACTCATTGTGACCCCATGGCCTGCAGCACATCAGGCCTCCCTGTCCATCACTAAATCCCAGAGTCTACTCAAACTCATTGGATCAGTGATGCCATCCAATCGTCTCAACCTCTGTCATCCCCTTCTCCTCCCACCTTCAATGGTTTTTCCAGTAGTCATGTATGGATGTGAGAGTTAGAATATAAAGAAAGCTGAGCACTGAAGATCTGATGCTTTTGAACTGTGGTGTTGGAGAAGACTTTTGAGAGTCCTTTGGACTACAAGGAGGTCAAACTTGTCCATCCTAAAGGACATCAGTCCTGAATATTCACTGGAATTACTGATGCTGAAACTGAAATTCCAATACTTGGCCACCTGATGCAGAGAACTGACTTACTGGAAAAGACCCTGATGCTGGGAAAGATTGAAGTCAGAAGGAAAATGGGATGACAGAGCATGAGATGGTTGGATGGCATCACCAACTCAATGGACATGAGTTTGAGCAAGCTTTGGGAGTTGGTGATGGCCAGGGAGGCCTGGAGTGCTGCAGTCCATGGGGTCGCAAAGAGTTGGACCTGACTAAGCGACTGAAATGAACTGACTCTGGTTCAAAACATGCTAGATTAAGGTCTTTCAGCACTCTTGCTTTACTAAGACCAGGCTGTTTGGTGACATTACATTGAGAAGAAGACACTTCTTTTCTGGATCATGAGTTCATGCTTGGGAATCTCAGATTCATATACTAAATAGCACTTAAGAGTTTGCCTGCTCTTGGGAAAACTCACGTGGACCTGGCAGGTTACCTGCAGTGACAGAGTGGCCAATGAAGGCAGCAAAAAGGAGCATTCCAGGAGCAAGTGGACCACAAAGCATTTCTTTGTTGTTCAGTAGCTCAGTCATGTCTAACTCTTTGTGACCCCATGGACTGTAGCCTGCCAGACGCCTCAGTTCGTGGGATTTCCCAGGCAAGAATACTGGAGTGGGTTGCCATTTCCTTTTCCAGGGTATCTTCCCAACCAAGGGATCAAACTCATGCCTCTTGTGTCTTCTGCATTGACAGTTGGGTACTTTACCAGATGAACCACTGGGGAAGCCCCATAAGCATTTCTATCTGTGACATTTATCACCCAAGAAAGGCAAAATAACAGCAGAAAACTGGGAGAATTACATGTGTCAGGCAGCAAGGAGAGCACTGATACAGAACAGAGAAGCAATTGTGAAAAAGAGCCTGTTGTCACATGAAAGAAATGCCAGATAGAGTCTGAAAATTAATGTGAACAACCTGATGGGCAAATAGAAATCAAAATCTGAGACTGCTCATGGAATTGTGGGGTGAGTAGCAACATGTGGCATAATATGACCAGCAGACAATTCTGTTGGCTAGACTCCCAGCTTTTACAAAACTGAAGTGTCAGTTGTCATATTTTGGGATTATTTAAGTCCCTAGTTTTAAAAATTTTAACTATTTCATACTTGTACAAAGCATGTACAAAAACCTGTCTAATAAAATCACTGAATAGTAATTGTAGCTGATATATATTTATTGTGTGCCAGGAAATATGCTAAGTATCAACAGAATAAAGGCAATTATGTGTTTCGAGTTATTCTTCATTGTTATTATTACTTAGGCTAAGTTTTGAAAGCTCAGCAATGGATATTGTTAGTTTCCTATTCAACATTCATCCTCACTTCCTCCTTTCTAAGAAAACCCTATTTTTGTTTTAATTTAAAAATTTTTTAGTCATTCATCCTCCTTCCTTCAGCTTGTGGATTAGTATACCCTCAAGCCTAGAAGTGAATCCTCTTTCATTTATTCATTCCTGTGTAGACTGATTTGATACACTTGCTCAAAAGTCCTGATTGGTTCTGGGTTTGATATGACATACAAATCCAGCCAATGAGAATGAAGAGAAGTGCTATGAGGAATTATTTTAAAGCTCCACTTAACTTTTCCATGAGGACTCTGAGGAGTAACCACTTTCCAGAAATCAAAGCCTAGTTGTAAGGAGTTGGAATTCAATCCCAGACCTGAATTTCACTTTTAGTCAAATCATGCTCTCCCTCAAAAGATGTAAACATATTAATTCCTAGAACCTGTTAATACATTACCTAATATGGCATATGGTATATGCCACCTTATTTGAGGATGTGACTAAATTAAAGATCTTGAGATGGGGAGATTATCTTGGATTATCCAGGTGGGCCCTACAAGGCTTGTAAGAAGAAGACAGCAGGGTCAGAGTAAGAGAAGGAGCTGTGGTGATAGAAATATATCAAAGTGATGCAGCCTTGAGCCAAGGAATGCAGTCATGCTCTAGAAGTTGTAGAAATTTCCACCACGAGCAGATCCTCACTTAGAGCCTCTAAAAGTAACTCAGTTCTACCGACACCTTAATTTTAACCATGTTTATGACCCATCTTGGATTTCTGGCCCCCAGAATGGTAGGGTAATAAATTGCATTGTTTTAAGTCACTAAGTTTGGGGTAAATTGTTACAGTAGCAATAAAAAACTAACACATCACATAATCATAGATTGATATTTCATATATATCAGATTATCAATTTTTTAAAAAGAAATGAAGTAGATATAAATTTTCATATTTAACTAACCTACAACTCTATTTGTACAAACATTACAAATTTTTTCATCATGTGAAAACAGAAACTACTTCTGTGGTATTTAGGTAATTTGTCTCCTGTATTAGTAATGAAACCTGTGTACTATCTGGATATTTTTGTAAAGTGTTTACAATTATTTGTATGTCTTCAGTTCAGTTCAGTTCAGTTCAGTCGCTCAGTCGTGTCTGACTCTCCGTGACCCCATGAATCACAGCACGCCAGGCCTCCCTGTCCATCACCAACTCCCGGAGTTCACTCAAACTCATGTCCACAGAGTCGGTGATGCCATCCAGCCATCTCATTCTCCGTCGTCCCCTTCTCCTCCCGCCCCCAACCTTTCCCAGCATCAGAGTCTTTTCCAGTGAGTCAACTCGTCTCATGAGGTGGCCAAAGTATTGCAGTTTCAGCTTTAGCATCAGTCCCTCCAATGAACATCCAGGATTGATCTCCTCCAGAATGGACTGGTTGGATCTCCTTGCAGTATAAGGGACTCTCAAGAGTCTTCTCCAACACCACAGTTCAAAAGCATCGATTCTTCGGCGGTCAGCCTTCTTCACAGTCCAACTCTCACATCCATACATGACCACGGGAAAAACCATTGCCTTTATTATATGATGTCCTGAATGACTGTATACTGCTGATCTCAGAACAGATGTGCCACCATCATGAAAAATGTTTATGTTGGAAGAACATGTTGGTTTACTTCTTAGACTAGTTCAGTCTACCTTGTTTTAAAGTATAAATAGAAGTAAGAGAGCTTCCTGAAGAATTCAAGCATTTCACAAAACAGTAACAAAAGTTATCTGTCACAAATGATATTTTTTCCTATGGAAATTATATTGCTCTTTCAAATGACAGCCATCCTGTTATCTTGGCTAAGCTTTGTGCAATGGATTTTGGAATCATTTTCATGGAGATGGTTACTAAGAGTTGTGTCTAGTGACCTTGAATTGATTTAGATATTGAAAAGACCATCAGTTTACTATGCATAAACTGCCAAAGGCACCCACTTTTCCATGGAAATGGGAATAATCAAAAAGCCTGCATATATCATGGATATTGATTTTTGCAGGCCCAAAAAAGGAAGAGAAATATATACATTTCTGTGGAAGGCCTTCTTTAAAGCATTCTACTCCAAATGTAGCCACAATAGCCCAGAGGGGGCACTTAATTCCAATTCAAAAATGACAGTGTAACATTCTTTCTGATGCAAGGTTTACCATGGATCCTCAATTAAGCTTATACTGTTTGTTGATAAGAACTTCATAGATGTTGTTAACATGTCATATACAGGAAGATAACAGCCAATAGAAATCACCAGATTTTCCACTTCCTATCTGTCACTTCTTCAATCCCTGATGGCTCAGAGGTAAAGAATCCTCCTGTAATATAGGACATGCAAGAGATATAGGTTTGATCCCTGGGTCAAGAAAATCCACTGGAGGAAGAAATGGCAATGCACTGAAGTATTTTTGTCTGAAAATTCCCACAGAGAGAGGAGACTGGTGGGCTACAGTCCAAGGGGTCACAAAGAGTCAGACACAACTGAGAACATCTATTGTAGAAATTAGCCTTGAGTAAATAGAACTGGGAAGATTTTTCAGAACCTTCTGAAATGGTCAGTTACCAATATGGAACATTTGGGGGGCACAAATCCTGCTTCCCTTACTATCTACCTATATGTGCATGTTTGTGCTAGGTTGCTTAAGTCATGTCCAACTCTTTGCAATGCTATGGACTGTAACCCACCAGGCTCCTCTGTCCATGTGACTTTCCAGGCAAGAATACTGAAGTGGGTTACCATTTCCTTCATCGATATACCTACACAACTTTAAACAGTACAATTTACTTTCCCTTTAAAAAAAATGAAACCGTTAGCATATCTAACTCATAGGACTGATGTCAGCATGAGATAATCCATTTCTAGAATCTGATGTTTATTAAATATTCAATAAAAATTCCTATTTTTGTCTTCACCCAGTTTTAGCTGAGAATTTACATGTCAAATAAAAATGTGTTCTGGCTATTGCATGATCTGTGTTTACTATTTTATTATTTAGTCCTTGTTAGGTACTGTGGGACTGGATTAAGGTGAGTGTCTATTAATCTGATTGAGATCGTGAGGCCCTTTCCATCATATAATGCTGTCTTCCTCTTTTGAACTCATTTGAACCACAAGGTGAAAGACGCAGTAATTCTTTTAGGGCCACCAAAATGATGAAGTGGGGATATACCTGTTAATTCTATATCTACTTGAAAAACACATAATTCATAAAAGCTCTAACAATGAGGTGCCTACCCTGCCGTGCTTAAGAGTTTAAGTCAGGAAGTGCGGGAAGGAATATGATGTAAGCTGAGGGAAATGCTGCTGAGGAGTCAGAGTGCTCATGTTCATTTTGGCTTCCTCAGTGTCCCAAACAGAAAAACGTATTTGTAATAAGGAAGGTATAATTAGTTAGGGAATTGCTACTTGTAACTACATTCTGTCCTGGAGACAATTAAGTTTCCTGTCCATAATCATCCAAAGAGCTACAGGTTTACACAGAAATGCTCTGATACAATTTACACCCTTAAGGAGGCTGTAGGGAAAAAAAAAAAAACCACACACAATTTGAACATAAATACATGTAAAAGAGGAGATAGATGATAAAATGCCAATAGAGTGTTATGCCTAGTTATAGTATGCTGCTGCTGCTGCTAAGTCACTTCAGTCGTGTCCGACTCTGTGTGACCCCATAGACGGAAGCCCACCAGGCTCCCCCGTCCCTGGGATTCTCCAGGCAAGAACACTGGAGTGGGTTGCCATTTCCTTCTCCAATGTGTGAAAGAGAAAAGTGAAAGTGAAGTCGCTCAGTCATGTCTGACTTGTAGCGACCCCATGGACTGCAGCCTACCAGGCTCCTCCATCCATGGGATTTTCTAGGCAAGAGTACTGGAGTGGCTTGCCATTGCCTTCTCCGAGTTATAGTATAGTATAGTGTTAAAGTGTACATTGACGGAAAAGTCTCATAGGACCACTGAAGTTAGCCCCCCTAAAAGCACACCAAAGCAGGAGACACAAGTTCCATCGCTGGGTTAGGAAGATTTTCTGGAGAAGAAAATGGCAACCCACTCCAGTATTCTTGCCTGGGAAATCCCATGGACAGAGACAGGTGGGCTACAGTCCACGGGGTCACAAAAGAGTTGGGCAAGATTGAGCGACTAAACAACAACAAAAGGAGAAGCAGCCTCTTATTCATAGAAGGGTTCTTTCTGGATCCAGGCTTGAGGCCTCGGGAGTGGCTATGCCTGGGAACAGAAGCACCTGTGAGAAAGGTCATGATAGAGCAAATACAGAGAATAGTGCCAGCTACCATGTTCTCCACCTAAATTCTAGGTCAGAACCCACCAAGATTCCAGAAATTCCCTCTGAGGTCTCTGTAGGAGACCCTGGTCACTCTTCAAGTTAAAAACTTCATTTTGCTTCTGGACTGTCAGCGTGTCTTGTCCAGGCTCCATCTTATCCTTATCTTACCCTCGTGCTCTCCTTGAGTTTTCTGGAACAAGCAATGCATCCCTGGAACACATCTGAGACAATGTACTTGGACATCTTTTGGACATTCACAGAACCAAGAGATATTTGGAAAATATGGACAGAGAAATAGTTCCAGACTGCTATTCCTGGCTACAGGTTTAAAGACTGGAGTCAGTTTATTTGGTCACCAACATTTTCAGCATGTCCGTTATTCAGGCTTCTGGAGAACGTTCAGCAGTAGAAAAATGGCTCTTATTGGCTTGTGATCTAAGAGAGAAGAGATACAGGCCTGCACAAAAAAATATCAAAAATGACAAAAGAAATAAAATTCTAAGTGGATGTTAAAATAGGATGCTTTGTGTCGGAGCCGAGGTCCCAGAGGCCAACTATACAATAAGTGCTCTAAGAAGCCACATGTCTGGAGGTGGAGTTACCATGAAGTTAAAGAAACTTGAGCTTCAGTGTTTCTCAGGTGCATGAACACTTCCCAAGACCCTATATTTAAACATATACTAAAACTTTGTACTTTTCCTTTCAAGAGGGCTCCTAGAATTGTTTAAGCTTAGTGCAAATTTTGAATCATTTACTGTGGACCAGAGGTTTTCACACAGGAGTTTAAATGTATTTTACCAGCACTTTCCAAGAGGTATGTAGCATAGACAGTTTTAAGAGTATCAGTCTCCATATCTTCAGCTTCTGTATGTGTTATTTTAGTGGATTGATTTTACCTAAAAATACACCTGTGGTCCAAGTGTCATGCTGGTTTTTCTTTTCCATTTTCTCCTTTGCAATCCTCATTCTCCTTCTTTACTAAAGAAACTCATAACTGGTTCTGAATCTTAATGTGGTGACTTTTTTCCCTCTGGGTTTAAAAATATTCAGGTTCCAAGCAAAGAAATTTCATAAAATACTGCTCTCAGAGAAGATCCTCTAATCTAGATGTTTCCTAACATCATTACCTGACAGTTTCTATTAGGAGTGACATGTGACATAAGAAGTGGAATATTTTGGCCATATTGGTAGGCTCCAAATTTAGATAATTATTTTCCTTTAGATTCATTGCCCCTTCTGTCCACTGAATATTGATAAAGAATAGGAGGACTATGAAGAATCCAATAAGAACAAAACAAAGAAAGGTGGAAGTGAAGTGCCTTATCTCATCCATACAACAGTCTCTTTGACTTAGTCTGTCTGTCTAACTATCTTTATCAATCTTTTATCACTGTTATTAAAAAACTGCTGTAAACTTGGTGGCTTAAAATAAATGAAATCTCTTCTCTCCCAGTTCTGAAGGCAGAAGTATAAAATTAAGGTGTTGGCATGGCTTTACTCCCTTCAGAGACTCTAGGAGAGAATCATTTCCTTTTGTCTTTCAGCTTCTGATGGTTGTCTGTATTCCTGGGCTTGTGACTGCCTCACACTGATCTCTGCCACCATAGTCACATGACCTCCTTGTCTTCTCTATGTGGATTGCCTTTGTGTATTCCTTATAAGGGGGCTTCCCTGATGACTCAGTGGTAAAGAATCTACCTGCCAATGCTTGGGATGCAGGTTCTATCCCTGAATCAGGAAGATCCTCTGGAGAAGGTGCCCCACGCCCATATTCTTGCCTGGGAAATCCCATGGACAGAGGAGCCTGGTGGACTACAGTCCATAGGGTCACAAAGAGTTGTACACGACTCAGTAACTGAAAAACAACAACAACAATTGCTTATATGGATGCTTGTCATTGGATTTAGGGTCTTCCTGGATAATTGATGATGATTTTCTCATTTCAAAAATCTTTAACTGTATTGCTTCTTCCAAGACCCCATTTCCAAATAAAGTTACATTTACAGGCTCCAGAGTTTTGACATAGGTATCTTTAGGGATCTACCATTCAAATCACTATACTATCTAGTTATCTAATATCTCTCATTCATTTACATCTACCAACCTATCTATCCATCATCTATCTTAGAATTCAAAAGAGAGATGGTTTTCATAGTGGCACAAATTAGCACATTTATTTGAAATAAAAAAATGAAGTCAGATATTTTAATAGAAAGTCAGTCTGATTGATTTGAAAATAAATACTCACTTTGCCATTAGTTTTAAAACAATTATTTTCCAAAAGGACAATAAGTCAAATCAATAGGTTCATGGTTTTTATAAAAATAAATAAAAAATATAAAAATACTTTTCTACCAAAAATAATTATTTTGGGAAAGTAATAAACTGTATTTTTCTTTTTTCTAACTGTCTGAGTATCTGAAATTAAAACAGATGCCTCTAAGTGGAAGAAGAATGGGATGACTGTCATTTAATAAATTTTGGTTTACTTATTAGAAATAAGGAAATGAATTACTCCAACAATGGAATAATTCACCCTTTTCAGAAACAGATGATTTCTTTTTATTTTATTTTTTGAATAAAATTGAAGAAGGGACTAATCAAATTATAATTCAGAATAGATTTGTTATGCTTACCTTAAGACTTTTGGCTTTTAAGAGTTGTAAGAATTGAAAACATTACTATTGTAAAAGTCTTTGCATTACCATTATCTTGCTTATGTGGATAGGTTTTCTTATTTTTATATGTATATAAATCTATATATAGATAGATTTGATGCTAAATTCCATGTCATTCCAGCAGAAATATTCACCCAGGGACCCATGAATTATCTGAAAATAATAGCCTAATATTCTCATCAAAATATTTCTTCCAATAAAATTATAATTTTATCTTTGAAACATATGTAACAAAATTTATAATATATCCAAGTTATTTTGATCAATTGCATAGTAACAGTAATGGTAATGAGGGCTCAATCAGAATAATTTTTTAAAATATTTGGAAACTTGTGATCACAAAGTTAAATTTGTTTATTTATATACATATTTTAGACCCATAGAAGTATACGGGAGTGAATGCAAAAATAATTTGAAGCATAGCAATATAATACATTAGTCAAAATTCTTGTGGAGGGAATTAGGATGGGACTTTAAATTCAAAGAGCAAAAAGAGATGATGTAAATTTTCCAACTGTTAGAGAAGAATTTGTTCATGTATTTTAAAAGGATTGTGATGGGTATCAAATTGCTGTGACAGATTTCATGGGATGCATTAAAAGAGTAATGAAACAGGTTTTGTTCTAATGCCAGTAATTACATTCTTTGTAGCTATTTAAATATAGGATAAAAATTTAATTATCAACCTAAAAATAGGCATGAAGGTACCTAATTTAAAAATTTAGGGTTACATGAAAGAAAACAAAAGGCACTGCTTTAGACTATCTAAACACATCTTTCCATGCAAAAAGAATGCTAAAATCATTCCTTCTGGTATTAGGCTGTCATCAGCCAGAAAAGAGTGGATCTTTAGAGCTGAGAAGAAAAACTTGTATGCTGAGCTCGCACCCCTGTCCCTGAGGGTGAGAGATGGGAGGGGCTTTTTCCTTACCTTGAGCAAAGACAGAGTGGCTTCAAAGAGACAGCTCAGTGAGCTAAATATGGGGACCGAGGACTTCATGTCTGAATGGGTTGGGGCAATGTCTAAAAGTGTGAGGCCGTAACTGGAGCTGCTCCTTTTGGAGGCAAAATTTGGTGGGAGGGCTGAGTTGGCAATAAGTCACACTTCCAGGAACGACGGGACATGTTTGGTGGGCACTTGCTATGAACTTTGGTTTTAACCACTCCCACCACAGTGGTAGACCCAAAAGACTTGGGATTTCTGCATTTTTTGTTTCATTCTGGTATCCCTGACACTTGAAGCAGAACTTTGCATATAGCAGTTGCTCAATAAATGGGATGAAGAAATTAATGAAATCCTAACCCTTTCTTTTTGAACTGTGGTGCTGGAGAAGACTCTTGAGAGTCCCTTGGACTGCAAGGAGATCCAACCAGTCCATCCTAAAGGAGACCAGTCCTGGTTGTTCACTGGAAGGACTGATGCTAAAGCTGAAACTCCAATACTTCGTCCACCTCATGCAAAGAGTTGACTCATTCGAAAAGATTCTGATGCTGGGAGGGATTAGGGGCAGGAGGAGAAGGGGACGACAGGGGATGAGATGGCTGGACAGCATCACCAACTTGATGCATTGAGTTTGGGTGAACTCCGGGAGTTGGTGATGGACAGGGAGGCCTGGCGTGCTGCGATTCATGGGGTCGCAAAGAGTCGGACACAACTGAGCGACTGAACTGAACTGAACTGAACTGAACCTTTTCTAAGAGCTTCCTATGTGTTGCAGTGATAAAGACTCTGCTTGCCAATGCAGAAAACACAAGAGACATGGGTTTGACCCCTGGCTTATGAAGATCTCCTGGAGAAGGAAATGGCAACCCACTCCAGTATTCTTGTTTGGAAAATTCCATGACAGAGGAGATTTGCAGGCTACGGACCATGGAGATACAAAGATTTGGATGTGACTGAGCACACAGACACACACATGACCCTTTCTATGCTTCACTCTAACCTGATCTAGTCTAGTCTAATACAAGCATCAGTCTAACACAGACCCTTTCGAAGCATCAGCTATGGTTTTTCCAGTAGTCATGTGTGTATGTATGATGTGAGAGTTGGACCATAAAGAAAGCTGAGTGCAAAAGAATTGATGTTTTTGAACCATAGTGTTGGAGAAGACCCTTGAGAGTCCCTTTGACTGCAAGGAGATCAAACCAGTCAATCTTAAAGGAAATCAGTCCTGAATATTCATTGGAAGGACTGATGCTGAAGCTGAAGCTCTAATACTTTAGCCACCTGATGTGAAGAACTGATTCATTGGAAAAGACCTTGATGCTGGGAAAGATTGAAGGCAGGAGAAGGGGACAACAGAGGATGAGATGGTTGGATGGCATCACTGATTTGATGGACATGAGTTTGAGCAAACTCCAGGAGTTGGTGATGGACAGATGCTGCAGTCCACGGGGTTGCAAAGAGTCAGATATGACTGAGCAACTGAACTGAAGCATCAGTCTACCTATTCAGCCCACTCTTTAAGAACGAGATCAACTCTAAATCTTCCCAGCCTGCTTCTATTGAATGTCCCCAGGTCACCAGGGTTTGAAGTTTTCTCCAGTCAGAAATCTTGGAGCCCTGATCCTCTGCCCTTGTCTTTTGGCTGCCAGTATCTATGGCCCAGAAGCTGCCAAAAGCCTGTGCTGGCTCTCTCCGTTGGAATTGTGCCCACACCCCCTCCCTGAGCCCAAGCTCCCATTCTACAGGTGCTGCTGGGTCCTAAAAAGAAGAGGTACTTGGTTTGAAATTAGGAAGAGGGGCAGAAGGTCCCTAGACCATAATATTTTTTAATAAGAATATCTGGATAAAGTTATGATTATAATGATTTTTACTACTTTCTAAAAGGAGGGATTGAGGTAGTTCAGTGGTAAAGAATTCTCCTGCCAATGCAGGAGTTGTGAAAGATGCAGGTTTGATCTCTGGGTTGGGAAGATCCCCTGGAGGAGGAAAAGGCAATCCACTCCAGTATTCTTGCCTGGGAAATCACATGGACAGAGGATCCTGGCAGGCTACAGTCCATGGGGTCACACAGAGTTGGAAACAACTGAGCACTCACACACACATCACAGAGGGAGGGACTGAAATTTGTTTAAGGATAATAAAAAACTATCACCTATTGTTGGTGAATGTGTGTAGCTGGAAAAATCTGTAGGGAAAAATATGGCTTCAGAAAAGAAAATCAGTGAATCATACACAGGTCAGATATGTTAATGGTGTAATTGAAAAAAGCATAGTATGTGTAGAAACATTTCTATGAAGACCTCAACATTGTGTGTTTCTTGCCTTTTCTTTGCTTAACATCTATCCATTTGTGCGATCATGCAGTTGAGTGTGAGGGTACAGCACCTTTGCTAAGAATGGGGCTGGAGAGTCATTTGGCCAAGTTCAACCTCTGCTTTTGGTCCTCATCGTTTATGTTACCTTGGGCAAGTTGCTTGAGTCCTCTCTACCTCAGTTTTCCCATCCATAAAATCAGCATGATAATAATATCTGTGTAATGGAGTTATTCTGAGGATTAAATGACATAGTACTCTTAATGCACAGAGAGTCATGCAGATTCATACTGAGAGTCTAATTGTTATGTTAGTTGGGCACACAACTCATATAATATTAGACTATTATCAATAGCTATATATCAAAAGCTAATACTTGCATATTTAGAAATTGTGCATGGTCTTCACAGTATGGCAATTTAATTGAAAAATAGTATTGATTTTCTTAAAAACTTATTTATTCGCATAAACTTGTGAATTCAAATACTCAGTTTTTAAAATACCATTTATATTTAGTATGTTTGAGATTAAAATCTATGCATTATACATTTTATGCAAAATAGGAAGTGGTTAAATCTAGAAGTTTGGTTCAAAAAGGGCAATGTTTTAGTACATTCTAGGGACGGGGGAGCCTGGTGGGCTGCCATCTATGGAGTCGCACAGAGTCGGACATGACTAAAGCGACTTAGCAGCAGCAGCAGCAGGGTGGAAAAGGTAGAAATATGACTATTATAAATAATGCTAGTGCATATATTTGATGCTTTTTTATTTAATTGAACTAATTAAATATTTTAGATTTTAATGAAAAATAGAGAAAGAAAACTGAGCACCAAAAAATTGATGCTTTTGAATTGTGATGTTGGAAAAGACTCTTGAGAGTCCCTTGGACTGCAAGGAGATCAAACTAGTTAATCCTAAAGGAAATCAGTCCTGAATATTCATTTGAAGGACTGATGCTGAAGCTGAAGCTCCGGTATTTTGACCACCTGATGCGAAGAACTGACTCATTGAAAAAAACCCTAATGCTGGAAAAGATTAAAGGCAGGAGGAGAAGGGCACAACAGAGGATGAGATGGTTGGCTGGCATCACTGACTCAATGGACATGAGTTTGAGTAAGCTCCGGAAGTTGATGTTGGATAGGGAAGCTTGGTGTGCTGCAGTCTGTGGGGTCACAAAGAGTCCAACACGACTGAGTGACAGAACTGAACTGAACTGAATGAAGAATAGTCCGTTTTGTCCAATGTAGTACTGCTTATTTTATTTACTTCATTGTCTTAAACATCACATTTTAGTACTTTTGTAATTCATATAAAGCAAAAAGAATGATACATGGTAAAATCGAAACTTTTTCTGGAGAAATTGAAACTTTTTCTGGACCAGTGAGTAGCTCAGTTTATGTTGCAGTGGTAGAACTCCTTCTATTGGGAGAAATCTTAAGGATCGAGAATGGGACGTAAAGGGCCATTCTGGAACTTGACTGGTTTGGCATGAAAAGGAGGTTAGGGAGAAAGGTAGATGATTAAAAAATCTGCCCCAGAAGAGAGGCATCTACATTATAAGTTCAGAGACCAGACATCTGATTTGTCTGCCAAACTTTTCAGTTGGCTTTTGGCGTTCAAACCCACTGCTCCTCCAGTCTCTCAGTAACACAACTTCTGTACCCTCAATAGACTCTTCTAGCTGTTTGCTGCTCTGTCCTTTTAGAACCATGTCTCAATGAGGCTACCACTGCTGATGAATCTGTCTAATAGTTTTCCTGGAAAACACAAAAGAACTATGCTGTGCTTCATGTGTTCAGATTCAGAAACCTAACAGACGCCTGACAATACCAAGAAAAGCACTTGAAACATGAAGCTAGCATTGTCATGACATAGGCAAATTGAATTGTTTGGCTGAGTTTTATGTTTCACTTGCCTTTTCAAAGCATTGCTTTCCCAAACCTCTGCTCTTTGATTTGTTGGGAAGTTATCTATAAGTTTCTATAAGAGAGGAAAGTTTTTCTTCTCTGCTTATTTTTGTGACAAAACTTACTAAGCCCTCCATCAGTCTTTCCTGAGTCTTCTGGTTGTAATTTTCATTGTTTAAAAAGCAGGCAGACTTCTGAAGCTGCTTCTTGGAGTGGATTCTGCACATCCGATGGCTTCCCTGTGTAGTCCCTTAAGCTCTCTTGCCAAAGAGGATCCCAGCTTTGCATTCAAAGGCAGATCAGCTCAGCTCAGCCCAACACAAGGACACCCATCATGAAAAGGACCAATCAAAGCACTGAGAGCAGGTCTCCCCAAATGGAAATTGAGTATGTCTTTAAAAAACTGAAGTATTCTGTGAACCTCTCCCTCTCCCTTCCTTCTAGGCCAGAAACTTCACATCCACGCACACATACCCTCCCCCAAATATATTTTTGCTTTCATTACTGCAGTTGAGAAGAATTGCTATGTCTGCTTTGATGCATCCAGGGACTGAATGTAAACAACATGGTACAACTCTAGGAACTGCCATCATAAAATATTTTAAGAGGCAGAATAGAGTAAAATAAAATAAAAATGTCTTTTTATGTGATATCTCAGAGTAATTCAGGATTTATGGTACCTTAACCTTTAGAATCCAAAATATTAAGCTATGTTTCTTAGAGATAATAACTTGGTTGTCCCTCACTTATGTGTCTTAGATAAAAGCCTACTGCCACAGAATCCATGAATGCTCAAATACCCTTGCGGGCCTTTAGTAGTAAATCTTATGGAATAGCTTATGGCCAATGTAATGGCCCACAGTAGCCTGCGAATATCATGAATTCTAATAATACTTACATCAGTAGAAACATG
The DNA here is from genome assembly GCF_049115385.1 of Moschus berezovskii. NCBI lineage: Eukaryota > Metazoa > Chordata > Mammalia > Artiodactyla > Moschidae > Moschus > Moschus berezovskii. Next base: position 106,329,157 of record NC_142461.1, read on the forward strand.
AAGTAATGTCTCCATTGTAATTAAATGATGTATTTAGAGCAGTGGACTAAATGGTCCCCTAGTGTGTTGGTGATATATTCTAATAGTCTTCTCTTTACAGCCCCACACGGTAATATTCATGCTTTATTCTGGAGGGCTTTGCTTCTGACTGAACATTTGAATTGCAACATTAAGTGGTAAAGTGGATTATAGCGAGACCCCATGAATATGGATCCTGATCAAGAAACTAAGTGCTTAAAAAAATAAAATGTTACTATTTAAATAAAGTGATTACAAAAACATTTTTATATGGAGGAATGTCAGGCATACATGCCAACTCCCCCTCCCTCTTTATTCTACATCGCAGAAGCAGAACATATTTGCCACAATTAAAAATTTAGTAGGATGAAACAGCGGAACTTAAATCACTGTAATTTCTGCTGTGCTTATTGAATCTAATTTGGGCTGTTTGAGGTACAAATTAGTTTTGATAATAATTACATTATTCCATTTTTCAAACATGCCTGTTCCAAAGATTATAGCCAAACACAGAACCTACATGTAGGAAGAGGGTACTTTTACCAGTACTGAAAAGAAATTATCTTGCAGTTGATTAGTTAAAAGTGTCACATTTTGAATTTTCATTCTTTATTTTTCCCTTGTATCCATCACTAAAGCAGTAGCTTGAGGCAGTAAGAGCCTAGGGCACAGCTGAGGGCATTTCAGTCTATCTAGTCTAGAAGTAAAGAATAAGTCAAAGAACAGTCTATCCTTGTATTTGGTAATTGAATTAGACAGTGTGCCAATATATTACAGACAATTATAAAGAATAAAACAGTTATATATTTATTTGATGAACTTAAATATTTGTAAGATATTTTCCATTATTCATTGAATACTCTATTTCTTAGAATTTTTAAACACATTTTCTATGAACAAGGAAAATTCTCCAGCCCCGATGATAATTCTTACTGTATATTTGTTCAATGAATGTGGATTTCTAATGATGAAGCACTAAGTTTATGTACAGCTGGCTTTTCTATTTGACTAAGTTAATATTGACATGTGGGTTTGCATGCTAGGTATGTGTGTGTGTGGTATGTATTTTAGTGTGGATTTGTCTACTTAGGGCATTATAGATTTAAATTCATTGAGCACTTATAAAAGTCCCACGCATCTCAGTGAAATTAGTATGTGATGGTATTTGTTGGTCAGTTGTTTTATATTTAAAAATGATTTGGCTTGCCTTGTTTCCTAAATGTGTCTTCACTGTGTATTGAAAATTGGCATCTTTTCCACAAATCCAGGAGCTTAAGCAAAATCCCATTGTTTTCACCACAGAACTTTGCTTTAGTGGGGATAATTGGTCATTTGGGGTAAGTTTACATTAACTCTTATTTTGTATTGCTTAAAAAGACACACTTTTTACGCTCTAAGAGTTTTGCAAAAAGTTAAAAAAAAAAAGAAAAATCTGCCCATTTAGGTAGAGGTAAAAAAAAAAAAAAACCTAACTCCTCTAAAAGGAAAGAATGGCAAATGCATTGGAACTTGAAGGCACTGGTCAAATACAGCACTCTAGCTAAATGAAGAGCTCTTTATCTGACCAGTTTAGACATGGCTTTGGATGGCAAGCTAATTCTTTGAGCACCACCCTTGAAAATCATGCTAATGAGCCTCTTCACTTCATCAAGTAGGATTGTGGACCTTTTTGTCTGCATCATTAAGGCCCCAAATTGCCCCATTAGCACGGCCTCAAATTGCCCCTCAGGGTCAATATTTAATGCAGGTGAACTTAGGTTAACTACCCTCAGAACCCTCTGGACAACAAACAACGTGGAGTACCTGTTACAGGGAGATTCATTTCTCCCCAAGTTTCCTTTGTGAAATATGGCTCTCCATGTTCAACTTCTGTTTTAAATTCACTTTGGGAAAAAGACACATTAGGTTTATTTTCTGTTGCTGATTCCAAAAGAGTGAGTTTTGAAATAGAAGATAGAAATTCCTCCTTTAGTTGATTTCATCAGTGTCTCATAAGCTTTAATTTTTCTACCTGTAAAGTGTGAATGATAATACTTCCCCTCGGGTACCTTCTGAGGATGCTGCTGTCTTTAAACAAAGATGCTGGAACCAGTAAAAAATAGCAAGAATAATACCAACAGTTAGCAAGCTCGTATAGAATTTTGTTCTTCAAGATTTTAGCAACTTTATTGTCCATCCTTATTAATTATTGAGCTAAAAATACATGTAAAGTTAGAAATATAAGTAGTAATCGGGATGTGTGCAAAATTAAAATTCAGGATAGGATTCTGCACTAATAACACTGAGATAATTTGTAGGACTGGAATACTGCACACATTTAAACACATAAATGTAAGATTTTTCTTACTCATTAAAATTTGAAGTAGGAGAGAAAGGCAAAATGATTCTTCTTGTTCTGTGTTATCCATTTGGTTTACTGCAAACTGGTTAATACTCAGTTGCTGCTAGTTATCTCTGGAGACTCTCAGTGTTTGGGGGTGGGGGGTGCAAATAGAAATTACCTCCCTGAGCATGCCCAGCAGGAGCTACTGGTGATCTCCAGACATGAACTCTTTCATATGTAGCAACTGAAAGATGAGAGCCATGGTTACAGTTTCTAGCAAGAATGTGAAACAGAAGCCTTGAGATTATATTCCACATCTAAGCAGAGATATTGTTGATGTCTCCTGTGTTCAGGTTAATTTCCATGCATTTAGGGCTCCTGAAATTCTCATCACCTCTGTGGCTGGTCCCTGCAAAGTCACTTTTGCTACTGAATGGTGGCCCCAATTAAGAAGTGCTTGCTGGTGTCCTTCCAGCAATATCTCGTGAGTTTGAACAATTTTAGTGAAATAAACGTAACAAGGAAAAATGAATTCTCTTTAGCCTCTATTCAGCCAAAATTAGCCTCCGTGGATTCTGGCTCACAAAAGCACCACGGGCCTCTGGCTGTGCTCTGTAGCTGTGAAATAGAATCAAGATTCCATTAGGCATCCCAAGCTGCCTCCTTCTCCAGGGCAGACAATAAAAATGACAACAGGGGATTGTCCCTCAGCTAGTCTAACAAGGGGGTGGGTTCTTTTCTAAATTACTAGATGTCTGTTTAGCTGAGGAAGAAATTTAAAGGGACCATGGGCCAAAAAAAAAATATTTTTTTCAGTTCTTTGGCTTACATATTAGTTTCTTAGGTCATTTTCAGAAAGACCTTGAATTCTAGCTCTGTTTGTACTTAGAGGCTATAGATTTCCCCTCCCTCCTTCTTAATAATGTATGTGTTCAAACAATAATAAGTGACCATACGTAGTCCAGATAGTAGTATTTCTGTAAGAGATATCAGAAGTTTCAGCAATGGCACGTGGTTTGTTGATTTGCCACATTTTTGTTTTCTTGCATGTGAGAGAGATACGTCTCTAAACTAGACAAATTCTAGATTGGAGATAGATTTTCTGCTTTCAGAGTTTATTTATGATTAAGAATCCTTAATGGATAAATTTATCTGGACAGCCTTGTCCTCATGTGAATATGAAGGAAATGGGGCTGAATCACCTTGACTTTGCAACACCATAGTGTGCTCCTGTGGTCCTCAAGGGGTCAGACCTTCAGTTTGTCTACATCAGAGGGGCCCCCAGTATGTTATGACCTTGCAAAAATTACTATTACTGTGAAGTCCCAATCAATTTCTTTCCTATATCAAAAGTGCAAAAGTCTAAGAGCATGTTCTTCCCCATCCAAGGATAAATCTGATATAACTTATTCAGACCTCTCATAAATTTGATTGAACATTCTTTCTCTTTCTAATTGGCCCAGTAAATAGACTCTTGTATTTCCCTTGACAGGTGCCATAGAATGAAATTTAATACAGCTTGTCAATGAGTATCAGAAAGTTAAAGAGTTCATCAACCATTCATAGTAATTGTACTGTAGTCATATAGAGTTATAAATGTATATTTCATGACCACTTCTCCTTGGCTTCAATCAAAATTACTGGCAGGAAGTAATATTATATAATCCATGGTGTCAATTACTAATGGTAGTGGCAAGTAAATCATAATGTTTTCATTATAGAATTGCTAATACTTAGAGGTTGTAATATTCCATACATAAAGTCTTTAATAAGCAATTATTTATGTGCTCACTTACTGGATGTTGCTGAACCAAGGTATTTTTTCAACATTAATTGGAAATCCTATTCAATAATTCTTTCTGTAAAGTCATTCATTGATATTATAGTTCTTTAAAGTTGCTTAAAAGAATATGCCACATATTTATTATGGCATTTTAACAAAAACTTAAAATGAAATAAATGGCAATACAAATATTAAAATATAAATTTCCACCTGTAAAATATGATAACTGATTCTAAGATTTAAAAAAGCAACTAGATTTATCTTGGTTTTGGACATCATAGCTGAGATCTGAATCTAATGAATTCATGGTCAGAATATCTGAGTGCTGAAATTGGCTTTGCCGTTTATAACTTAATGTATGGCCTCAGGAAATATTCTGAAAATCTTTGAGACTTAATACCCTTATCTGTAAAATGACATATTTTACTATCAAATATTTTATCAATCATTTTGTAAATTAACATATTTTGTTAAACATGATTATAATAAAAAGGCAGACTAATCAAATCATAGTCTTATTAACATCTAAGATTTCAGTTCAGTTCAATCACTCAATCATGTCCAACTGTTTGTGACCCCATGGACTGCAGCACACCAGGGTTCCCTGTCTATCACCAACTCCCCGAGCTTGTTCAAACTCATGTCCATTGAGTCGGTGATGCCATCCAAACACCTCATCCTCTGTTGTCCCCTTCTCTTCTTGACTTCAATCTTGTCCAGCATCAGGGTCTTTTCCAATAAGTCAGTTCTTTGCATCACGTGGTCAAAGTATTGGAGCTTCAGCATCAGTCCTTCCAATGAATAATAGTCAGGACTGATATCCTTCAGGATTGACTGGTTGGATCTCCTTGCACTCCAAGGGACTTTCAGGAGTCTTCTCCAACACCACAGTTCAAAAGCATCAATTCTTCGGTGCTCAGTTTTCTTTATAGTCCAACTCTCACATCCATACAGGACTACTGGAAAAACCACAGCTTTGACTAGATGGACCTTTATTGGCAAAGTAATGTCTCTGCTTTTTAATATGTTGTCTAGGTTGGTCATAGCTTTTCTTCCATGGAGCAAGTGTCTTTTAATTTCATGGCTGCATTCAACATCTACAGTGATTTTGGAGGCCCCCAAAATAAAGTCTGTTGCTGTTTCCACTGTTTCCCCATCTATTTGCCATGAAGTGATGGGACCAGATGCCATTCTGAATGTTGAGTTTTAAGCCAATTTTTTCACTCTCCTCTTTCACTTTCTTTTTTTTTTAATTTTTATTTTTATTGGAGGCTAATTATTTTACAATATTATATTGGTTGGTTTTGCCATACATTGACATGAATCCGCCCTGGGTGTACATGAGTTCCCCCTCCCAAACCCCCCTCCCACCTCCCTCCTCCCCTTATCCTCCCTCTGGGTCATCCCCGCATACCAGCCCCGAGCATCCTGTAACATGCATCGACCCTGAACTGGCGATTCGTATCACATATGATAATATACATGTTTCAATGCCATTCTCCCAAACCATCCCACCCTCACCCTCTCCCACAGAGTCCCAAAGACTGTTCTATACATCTGTGTCTCTTTTGCTGTCTCGTATACAGGGTTATCATTTGCATCTCTCTAAATTCCATATATATGCGTTAGTATATTGTATTGGTGTTTTTCTTTCTGGCTTACTTCACTCTGTATAATAGGCTCTAGTTTCATCCATGTCATTAGAACTGGTTCAAATGCATTCTTTTTAATGGCTGAGTAATACTCCATTGTGTATATGTACCAAAGCTTTCTTATCCATTCGTCTGTCGATGGACATCTAGGTTGCTTCCATGTCCTGGCTATTATAAACAGTGCTGCAATGAACATTGGAGCACATGTGTCTCTTTCAATTCTGGTTTCCTCAGTGTGTATGCCCAGGAGTGCGATTGCTGGATCATATGGCAGTTCTATTTCCAGTGTTTTGATGAATCTCCACACTGTTCTCCATAGTGGCTGTACTAGTTTGCATTCCCACCAACAGTGTAAGAGGGTTCCCTTCTCTCCACACCCTCTCCAGCATTTATTGCTTGTAGACTTTTGGATAGCAGCCATTCTGACTGGTGTGAAATGGTGTCTCATTGTGGTTTTGATTTGCATTTCTCTGATTATGAGGGATGTTGAGCATTTTTTCATGTTTGTTAGCCATCTTTATGTCTTCTTTGGAAAAATGTCTGTTTAGTTCTTTGGCCCATTTTTTTGATTGGGTCATTTATTTTTCTGGAATTGAGCTGCAGGAGCTGCTTGTATATTTTGGAGATTAATCCTTTACCAGTTGCTTCATTTGCTATTATTTTCTCCCATTCTGAAGGCTGTCTTTTCACCTTGCTTAGAGTTTCCTTTGCTGTGCAGAAGCTTTTGATTTTAATTAGGTCCCATTTGTTTATTTTTGCTTTTATTTCCAATATTTTGGGAGGTGGGTCATGGAGGATCCTGCTGTGATTTATGTCGGAGAGTGTTTTGCCTATGTTCTCCTCTAGGAGTTTTATAGTATCTGGTCTTACATTTAGCTCTCTAATCCATTTTGAGTATATTTTGGTGTATGGTGTTAAGAAGTGTTCTAGTTTCATTCTTTTACAAGTGACTGACCAGTTTTCCCAGCACCACTTGTTAAAGAGACTGTCTTTTCTCCATTTTATATTCTTGCCTCCTTTGTCAAAGATAAGGTGTCCATAGGTGCGTGGATTTATCTCTGGGCTTTCTATTTCGTTCCATTGATCTATATTTCTGTCTTTATGCCAGTACCATACTGTCTTGATGACTGTGGCTTTGTAGTAGAGCCTGAAGTCTGGCAGGTTGATTCCTCCAGTTCCATTTTTCTTCCTCAAGATTGCTTTGGCTATTCGAGGTTTTTTGTATTTCCATACAAATTGTGAGATTATTTGTTCTAGTTCTGTGAAAAATATTGTTGGTAGCTTGATAGGGATTGCATTGAATGTATAAATTACTTTGGGTAGTATACTCATTTTTACAATATTTATTCTTCCAATCCACGAACACGGTATATTTCTCCATCTATTAGTGTCCTCTTTGATTACTTTCACTAGTGTTTTATAGTTTTCTATGTACAAGTCTTTTGTTTCCTTTGGTAGATATATTCCTAAGTATTTAATTGTTTTCGTTGCAACAGTGAATGGAATAGTTTCCTTAATTTCTCTATTTTCTCATTATTAGTGTATAGGAATGCAAGGGATTTCTGTGTGTTGATTTTATATCCTGCAACTTTACTGTTTTCATTGATTAGCTCTAGTAGTTTTCTGGTAGAGTCTTTAGGGTTTTCTGTGTAGAGGATCATGTCATCAGCGAACAGTGAAACTTTTACTTCTTTTCCAATTTGTATTCCTTTTATGTCTTTTTCTGCTCTGATTGCTGTAGCCAAAACTTTCAGAACTATGTTGAATAGAAGTGGTGAGAGTGGGCAGAGTGTCTTGTTCCTGACTTTAGGGGAAATGCTTTCAGTTTTTCACCATTGAGGATAATGTTTGCTGTGGGTTTGTCATATATAGCTTTTATTATGTTGAGATATGTCCCTTCTATTCCCACTTTCTGGAGGGTTTTTATCATAAATGGATGTTGAATTTTGTCGAAGACTTTCTCTGCATCTATTGAGATAATCATATGATTTTTATTTTTCAGTTTGTTAATGTGGTGTATTACATTGATTTGCAGATATTGAAGAATCCTTGCATTCCTGGGATAAAGCCCACTTGGTCATGATGTATGATCTTCTTAATGTGTTGTTGGATTCTGATTGCTAGAATTTTGTTAAGGATTTTTGCATCTATGTTCATCAGTGATATTGGCCTGTAGTTTTCTTTTTTTGTGGTGTCTTTACCAGGTTTTGGGATTAGGGTAATGGTGGCCTCATAGAATGAGTTTGGAAGTTTTCCTTCCTCAGCAATTTTCTAGAAGAGTTTGAGTAGAATAGGTGTTAGCTCTTCTCTAAATTTTTGGTAGAATTCAGCTGTGAAGCCGTCTGGACCTGGGATTTTGTTTGCTGGAAGATTCCTGATTACAGCCTCTACTTCCGTGCTTGTGATGGGTCTATTCAGATTTTCTATTTCTTCCTGGTTCAGTTTTGGAAAGTTGTACTTTTCTAGGAATTTGTCCATTTCTTCCAGGTTATTCATTTTATTGCCATATAATTGCTGATAGTATTCTCTAATAATCCTTTGTATTTCTGTGTTGTCAGTTGTGATCTCTCCATTTTCATTTCTAATTTTATTGATTTGGTTCTTCTCCCTTTGTTTCTTGATGAGTCTGGCTAGTGGTTTGTCAATTTTATTTACCTTCTCAAAGAACTAGCTTTTGGCTTTGTTGATTTTTGCTATGGTCTCTTTTGTTTCTTTTGCATTTATCTCTGCCCTAATTTTTACAATTTCTTTCCTTCTACTGACCCTGGGGTTCTTCATTTCTTCCTTTTCTAGTTTCTTTAGATGTCTGTTCTGTTCTGTTCAGTCACTCAGTCGTGTCTGACTCTTTGCGACCCCGTGGACTGCAGCCTACCAGGCTTCTCCATCCATGGAATTCTCCAGGCAAGAATACTGGAGTGGGTTACCATTTCCTTCTCCAGGGGATCTTCCTGACCCAGGGATTGAACCCGGGTCTCCCACATTGGAGGCAGATGCATTAACCTCTGAGCCACCAGGAGTTAGGTTATTTAGTTGACTTTTTTCTTGTTTGTGGAGATGTGCCTGTATTGCTATGAACTTCCCCCTTAGCACTGCTTTTACAGTGTCCCAGAGGTTTTGGGTTGTTGTGTTTTCATTTTATTTTAATTTCTCTTTTGATTTCTTCTATGATTTGTTCATTATTCAGCAGCGTGTTGTTCAGCCTCCATATGTTGGCATTTTTAATGGTTTTTCTCCCATAATTGAGATCTAATCTCACTGCATTGTGGTCAGAAAAGATGCTTGGAATGATTTCAATTTTTTTGAATTTACCAAGGCTAGATTTATGGCCCAGGACATGATCTATCCTGGAAAATGTTCTGTGTGCGCTTGAGAAAAAGGTGAAATTCATTGTTTTGGGGTGAAATGTCCTATAGATATCTATTAGGTCTAACTGGTCTATTGTATCATTTAAAGTTTGTGTTTCCTTGTTAATTTTCTGTTTAGTTGATCTAGCCATAGATGTCGGAGAAGGCAATGGCAAGCCACTCCAGTACTCTTGCCTAGAAAATCCCATGGACGGAGGAGCCTGGTAGGCTGCAGTCCATGGGGTCGCTACGAGTCAGACATGACTGAGCGACTTCACTTTCCTTTTTCACTTTCACACATTGGAGAAGGAAATGGCAACCCACTCCAGTGTTCTTGCCTGGAGAATCCCAGGGACGGGGGAGCCTGATGGGCTGCCCTCTGTGGGGTCACACAGAGTCGGACACGACTGAAGTGACTTAGCAGCAGCAGCAGCAGCAGCAGCCATAGATGTAAGTGGGGTATTAAAATCTCCCACTATTATTGCATTGTTGTTAATTTCCCCTTTCATACTTGTTAGTAATTGTCTTACATATTGCGGTGCTCCTATGTTGGGTGCATAAATATTTATCATTGTTATATCTTCTTCTTGGATTGATCCTTTGATCATTATGTAGTTTCCTTCTTTGTCTCTTTTCACAGCCTTTGTTTTAAAGTCTATTTTATCTGATATGAGTATTGCTACTCCTGCTTTCTTTTGGTCTCTATTTGCATGGAATATCTTTTTCCAGCCCTTCACTTTCAGTCTGTATGTGTCCCTTGTTTTGAGGTGGGTCTCTTGTAGACAACATATATGGGGTTCTTGTTTTTGTATCCATTTAGCCAGCCTTTGTCTTTTGGTTGGGGCATTCAACCCATTTACGTTTAAGGTAATTGTTGATAAGTATGATCCCATTGCCATTTTCTTTATTGCTTTGGGTTCGAGTTTATACACCCTTTCTGTGTTTCCTGTCGAGAGAAGATCCTTTAGTATTTGTTGGAGAGCTGGTTTGGTGATGCTGAATTCTCTCAGCTTTTGCTTGTCTGTAAAGCTTTGGATTTCTCCTTCATATCTGAATGAGATCCTTTCTGGGTACAGTAATCTGGGCTGTAGGTTATTTTCTTTCATCCCTTTAAGTATGTCTTGCCATTCCCTCCTGGCCTGAAGAGTTTCTGTTGAAAGATCAGCTGTTATCCTTATGGGAATCCCCTTGTGTATTATTTGCTGTTTTTCCCTTGCTGCTTTTAATATTTGTTCTTTGTGTTTGATCTTTGTTAATTTGATTTATATGTGTCTTGAAGTATTTCGCCTTGGGTTTATCCTGTTAGGGACTTTCTGGGTTTCTTGGACTTGGGTGATTATTTCTTTCCCCATTTTAGGGAAGTTTTTAAGTATTCTCTCATGGTCTTTCTTTTTGTCTTCTTCTTCTGGGACTCCTATGATTTGAATGTTGGCGCGTTTAACATTGTCCCAAAGGTCTCTAATATTGTCCTCATTTCTTTTAATTCATTTTTCTTTTTTCCTCTCTGTTTCATTTATTTCTACAATTCTATCTTCTAGCTCGCTTATCCTGTCTTCTGCCTCTGTTTTTCTACTGTTTGTTCCCTCCAGAGTGTTTCTGATCTCATCTTTTGCATTATTCATTGTATATTGACTCTTTTTTATTTCCTCTAAGTCCTTTTTAAACCTTTCTTCCATCTTCTCAATCCTTTTCCCCAGGTTATTTATCTGTAACTCCATTTTGCTTTCAAGATTTTGAATCATTTTCACCACCAAAATTTGAAATTGTTTATCAGGTAGATTCCCTATATCTTCCTCTTTTGTTTGCGTTGGTGGGCATTTATCTTGTTCCTTTACTTGCTGGGTATTTCTCTGCCTCTTCATCTTGCTTATATTGCTTTGCTTGGGGTGGCCTTTCCCTCTTCTTGCAGTTTGTGGAGTTCTCTTTATTATGTAGTTTCCTCGCTGTGTGTGGGGTTGGACGGGTGACTTGTCAAGGTTCCCTGGTTAGGGACGCTTGTGTCGGTGTTCTGGTGGATGGAGCTGGATTTCTTCTCTCTGGAGTGCAATGAAGTGTCCAGTAATGAGTTATGAGATGTCAGTGGGTTTGGAGTGACTTTGGGCATCCTGTATATTGAAGCTCAGGGCTATTTTCCTGTGTTGCTGGAGAATTTGCGTGGTATGTCTTGCTCTGGAACTTGTTGACCCTTGGGTGGTGCTTGGTTTCAGTGTAGGTATGGAGGCGTTTGATGAGCTCCTATCGATTAATGTTCCCTGGAGTCAGGAGTTTGCTGGTGTTCTCAGGATTCGGGCTTAAGCCTCTTGCCTCTGGTTTTTGGTCTTATTCTTGGAGTAGTCTCTAGACTTCTCTATCTGTCATTTCCAAGGTGGTTCCCTCTGTTTTAGCTTCTGTTCACTGGTCTCTTCAGTGTCTAATTTCCGCCCTGATATTACGGGGTGGGGGGACACTTTTTAAGGCTCAGTTGTTCAGTCCTGTTCTGGGAAGGGAGGAACGTTGCAGACAAATATCTCTGGCGTCTGTGGGGAGTGCTCATAGCGTCTCGGTCACACTGGGTTTGCCCCCGCTCACAGCACCTGTGTTGTCCCAGTCTACACTGAACAGGCTCTAGGTTGCTCTGCCGGGAACTGTCTGAGGCCGGCGCTGGGTTGTATGCACTTCCCAGGTCTGAGCGGCTCAAGTTCAGTTTCTCGGTTACTCCACAAAGGTGCAGACTTGGTTGGGCCTGCGTTTTGTGCCTTCCCCAGTCCGGGCAGCTCAGGGGACCAGGTGTTTGGCGAGTGCGGTCGCTGTGACTTATCGCCTCCCCAGTCCCTGCCACTCTGTTTTCTGGGTGTACAACCGGCGCACCTTCTCAGGCAGATATTGACCAGCCGGAGCCCAAGAAGTCTTGATTAGCAACAAGCCTGCTTGCTGTTTGTATCGGATGCCTTTCTGGGGCTGCGGTTGCCCCCTCGGACTCTGGCTGACCTCCCTGCCTGTCTCGGTGGGGGATGGGGGATGGGCCGACCGCAGCTGGCTCACTCTGCTCAGCCCTTTGTTCTGTGAGCGGGGCTGGAGGAGTCTTAGGTTAGAGCTTTCTGCCTTTTCGTGGGGAAGCTATCCCACAGTCTGCTTTGCTATCCCCAGTTCTCTCAGATTGCCCTTGCTGCATTCAAGCTCAGTCCTTTCTCTAAGCAGTTCATCCGGCTCCTCCCTGCCCAGCCCCTGCTTGCTAATGGCGTATGCAGGCGTCTGCACTGCTTCTCTGCTGGGAGTTACCGTTTGGCGGGTAATCTGTGGGTTTTAATTGTTTCTTTCTTTTTCCTCCCGGTTTGTGACCCTCTGAGGCGCCAAGGCTTGCCACAGATTCATCAGTGAGAGTGTTTCCTGGTGTTTGGAAACTTCCCTCTTTCTAAAGCCTCCCTTCCCGGGATGGAGCTCCGTCCCTACCTCTTTTGTCTCTTTATCTTTTATGTTTTTTCCTCCCTCCTTTTGAAGACAATGGGCTGCTTTTCTGGGTGCCTGATGTTCTCTGCCAGCATTCAGAAGTTGTTTTGTGGGCTTTACTCCGCGTTCATATGTTCTTTTGTTGAATTTGTGGGGGAGAGAGTGGTCTCACCATCCTATTCCTCCGCCATCTTGTTCCTCCTCCTCCTCTTTCACTTTCATCAAGAGGCTCTTTAGTTCTTTGCTTTCTGCCGTAAGGGTGGTGTCATGTGCGTTTCTGAGGTTACTGATATTTCTCTCAGCAGGCAATCTTGATTCCGGCTTGTGCTTCATCAAGCCTGGCATTTCGCATGATATACTCTGCATATAAGTTAAATAAGGAGGGTGAAAATATACAGCCTTGATGTACTCTTTTCCCAATTTGAAACCAGAGATGAGTTAGAGTAGGTTAATTATAAGTTTTCAAACAATTGTTAAGTATAGCTCTTAAGCACCTATAGTTGTTATTATCTTTTGTTAGAATATTTGGTCTGATAAAGTTGTTTTTATTTTTTTTTAGAGTGGCTATATCTTTTTGATGCAAAATGAATTTGGACATTTCTAGGGTGCATTAGATCAACAGATTTTTGTTTTGTAATGCCTTACAAGATTATTCTGAAGCTAAAGTTAAAAGAAAGATAATTTTTTTTTGTTTATTTATTAGTTTGTATTTTTTATTGTATGTCTCCTACAAAGTTGGGACTCCTTTACATTTGACTACTAAAGTTTCTGATAACTGTAAAAATTTGCAAAGAAATCCTAAATGTTTTTGCAAATGTGACACTTCTGTAGGTATTGTGCAAGATTTTATGAAACAGGAAGCAATGAGGTTTAGGTTTACTTTTAGATTATAGAGTAAAACACTGTTCAAATTTTAAGTACAGAACTAGATATTCTAATAAAACTTAAAAAGTAATCCGAGCCTTACTACTCGGATTAAAAAAACTCTATCCAGCAGTCAGTATCCCACAAAACACCTGCAAGAAATCCCTAGAGTTTAGAGTAGCACAATGTTTTAAAAAAATCTTAGTTTAAATAGATCCAAGGCTACTACTGGTTCATATGGCACAGTTTTACACATTAGAAGAAAATGTTTTCATTAGGTGGACGTGGCCCTGTAGATGCATGGCTCGGCAAGATGTCAGCACCTTAAAGAACTAGCAAAAGATGCTCATACGTTGGTGTGGCACCTCTACCTTTTGTGTCCAAACTCTAGTCACAATTCACATACAGCACCCTTTGGCTATTTCTCTGGCTCTAGGGTACACTTATCCACAGCATAGTCTTCTCTGGGGACAGATGACCCAGGGAACATGATAAATATGGTCACAAGTTGGTGTGGGCAGGAAATTCTGAGGTTCTGTGTATGGTTTTGTTGGGGAGAGAGCAGGCCTGAGTGGCCACATCTATTTAGCCCTGAAGACTCCCTTCAATGTGGAGAATCAGAGTGGGGCTCTTGAAAGGATTAGGCCAAAGGCAGATGTCCCTGGGCCTCCATCTAAGGGAGGGTGTAATGTAATGCACTTACCTTGAATATTACAACCAGTGGATTGACCAAGCCTGAGAAGTGAACAGATAATGAAATGTGAAGAGAGAGAGGGTGCTGTTGACATGAACACCTTAGTGGAGTAGGACCTCTGCCCTGGTGGCCAGCCAGGCTGCGACAGAAAGTAGCAGAGGACTAATACCTCCCCTATCATCCCCTATCGAGAAGGAAACGGTAACCCACTCCAGTATTCTTGCCTGGAGAATCCCATGGACGGAGAAGCCTGGTAGGCTACAGTCCACGGGGGTCGCAAAGAGTTGGACACGACTGAGCGCCGGAACGGAACGGATCATCCCCTATCAGTGCTCACCATTGGCAAACCCTGCCAGAAGCCAGAGGACAAGGGAAAAGTCTGATGTAGTCAATACAGGTCAGCCTCTGGGACAAAGGACAGGATAGAGAGACTGCTTAGGGAACCTGGAGGGGAAGCAGAAGACATCCAACAGGCGTTCCCGACAGAGAAGTAATCCAATTTATGAAGTGAGTCTTCACCAGTGTGTAGGATGACTGAAGGTTAGAGAGCCTGCATAGACTGTAGCAAAGCAATAAAAAATTATTAGCTATATAGCATAACTTGCTTATCATCCCATATGTTACCTATTGATTATAATAATATAATATGATGAATAAATGCTGTAATATTCTAAGCCCCCCTTATTTTAAATAGAGGAAAACCAAGAGTCAAGGTTTTAATAGTTGTCTGAGACCATTTTAGCATTTCTGACTCTTGTTTCTCTGAGCAATGCTGTGGTCAACTGTATCTTTGGTGTTGGTTGTGGGGAGTGTCAGAGGATGGCTTAATAGGAGAGTTTGCAAGATTAGTGATTCTTAGACACGACTGAGAGACTTCACTTTCACTTTTCACTTTCATGCATTGGAGAAGGAAATGGTAATCCACTCCAGTGTTCTTGCCTGGAGAATCCTAGGGATGGGGAAGCCTGATGGGCTGTCGTCTCTGGGGTTGCACAGAGTCGGACATGACTGAAGCAATTTAGCAGCAGCAACAGCAGCTTTCTTTTATCTTTAGCAAACTTAAGGACTGAAAGAGGGGTGTTGTGGCGAAAAGCATTATCAATATATTTTCTAGCCATTTAAATAGTAGAGATTATTCATACCCTAATTTTAAATATTCTATTATGCTCCTCTGAAATCACAGATTAAAATTTCAAAAATTATATGTCACATGAATTTTATAAATATTTTTGGGATATTTAACAAGATGACTTTCTTAGTTATCAGTTCAGTTCAGTTCAGTTGCTCAGTTGTGTCTGACTCTCTGCAACCCCATGAATCACAGCACGCCAGGCCTCCCTGTCCATCACCAACTCCCGGAGTTCACTCAAACTCATGTCCATCGAGTCAGTGATGCCTAATTATAATAGTTTATTAAAAATTTGGTCCTACTTAAAAGTCAAAGAAATATGTAAGACAAGCAATATATATGGGAACCTGTTACTAAACAGTATCACTGTATGGAAGAGGATAATAAGTATTCTGGGGGTGGGGGCAATTTTTAAAAATGCTCTGTGAGTCACATAGGTTTGGAAATGTTACATGGTAGCTCACCAAAGTCTCTGAAAAGTTCTGCAGTAATGAAACTAATACAATTTGCTTAACCTGTAGAAGAGACCCACGTTTGACCACTATCAAAATAGAAAGGCAGTTACAACTCAGCTCTCTTTCAAGCCTTTGTTTGATATATATTCATCTCCTTAATATTTTGATGGTTTAATCTGGAGAAACAGTACTTGAAGTATTTTTTTAGAGGTCATGATGTCTTTCTAGTCCTGCTGAGACGAAATGTGATGTTTAAGGAATATGATGCTGAAATGTGTGAGCGAGTTAATTTTCTCAGAAGGAGTAATGGAGTTTGTCTTATAACATGTCAAAGGACCATATGACCCTCAATATCACGTTTCAATTTCATCGTTAGAGACTTCGTTCAAATTCAGCAATTATATATAAAAATTTTCCTTCATCTAAAGTAATATCCAAATCTGTACTGTCCCCTATAATGATATTATAGCTGTTTTAATAATAACTCAAAGCATTTCCCCTTCTTATATTGTTTAGCTAAAAATACTCATTCAAATTATTATAGAAGTTAATGGAATTTCTAAAATTGTCCTTACAAATGAAAATAATTTGCTTTTATACTAAATATCAAAGCTATTAATTCTGTCTTCCCAGAATTCTTTTACTTTCCACACTTCTTCTGGTCTCAGACTCTGCTCCCCAATACACACACACATACACTTGACCCAAGACTGGCCCAAGGAGAGCCTCTTAAGGCTTCAGGAGGTTTTTCCAGGATAAAAATATAA
The DNA here is from genome assembly GCF_049115385.1 of Moschus berezovskii. NCBI lineage: Eukaryota > Metazoa > Chordata > Mammalia > Artiodactyla > Moschidae > Moschus > Moschus berezovskii. Next base: position 106,345,612 of record NC_142461.1, read on the forward strand.
CTGGAGAGCTTGGAAAGGGATTTTCTACTTTTCTCTGGTAGTAGAGGTATTGGTATGTGGATCCTGTGCTGCTGCTGGTTATGGTCCTACCCCAAGACAGAAGAATTATGGCAGCAAAAGAGAATCAGGATCAAGTACAGTGAGAAAAAGAAGGGCAATGCCAAAGAATGTTGAAACTACCGTACAATCATGCTCATTTCACATGCTAGTAAGATAATGTTCAAAATCCTTCAATGTAGGTTTCAGGAGTATGTGAGCCAAGAACTTCCAGGTGTACAAGGGTTTAGAAGAAGCAGGGGAACCAGAGATCAAACGTCCAACATTAGTTGGATCATAGAGAACAAGCAAAGGAATTCCAGAAAAATATCTAAAATATCTACTTCTGCTTCATTGACTACACTAAAGCCTTTGACTGTGTGGATCACAAGAAACTGTGGAAAATTCTTTAAGAGATGGGAGTACCAGTCCACTATACCAGTGTCCTGAGAAACTTGTGTGCAGGTCAAGAAGCAACAGTTAGATCCAAATATGGAACAACTGACTGGTTCAAAATTGGAAAAGGAGTACATCAAGGCTGTATATTGTCACCCTGCTAATTTAATGTCTATGACGAGTACATCATGAGAAACTCTGGGCTGGATGAATCACAAGCTGGAATCAAGATTGGTGGGAGAATAGGGTGTGGAGAAGGGAACCCTCTTACACTGTTGGTAGAAATGCCAATTGATACAGACACTATGGAGACTAGTATGGATATTTCTTAAAAGATACATGTACCCCAATGTTCATTGCAACACTACTGACAATACATAGGACATGGAGGCAACCTAGATGTCCATTGACAGATCAGTGAATAAGGAAGTTGTGGTACATATTCACAATGGAATATTACTCAGCTATAAAAAGGAACACATTTATGTCAGTTCTAATGAGGTAAATGATCTAGAGCCTACTAAACAGAGTGAAGTAAGTCAGAAAGAGAAAAGCAAATATGGTATACTAATGCATATATATGGAATATAGAAAGATGGTACTGATGATCCTACTTGCAGGGCAGCAATGGAGACACAGAGGGGGGAGGAGAGGGTGGTATGATATGAGAGAATAGCGTTGCAACATATCCATTACCATATGTAAAATAGACATCCAGCGGAAATTTGATGTATGACACAGGGAACCCACAGTCACTGCTCTGTGACAACCTAGAGGGGTGGGAAGGGAGGGAGGTGGGAGCGGGGTTCATGAGGGTGGGGACACAAGTATACCTAATGCTGATTCATGTTGATGTAAGGCAAAAATCATCACAATCTTGTAATTATCTTCTGATTTAAGAAAAGAAGACTGCTGGGAGAAATACCAACAGCCTCATATATGCAGATGATACCACCCTAAGGGCAGAAAGCAAAGAACTAAAGAGCCTCTTGATGAAGGTGAAAGAGGAGAGTGAAAAAGCTGGCTTAAAACTCAGCATTCAAAACACTAATATCATGGCATCTGGTCCCATCACCTCATGGCAAATAGAATGGGAAAAAGCTGTGACAGATTTTATTTTAGGGGGCTCCAATATCACTGTGGACAGTTACTGCAGTCATGAAATTAAAAAAAAAAAAAAGTCTGCTCCTTGGAAAGAAAGCTATGACAAAAGTAGACAGCATATTAAAAATCTTAGACATCACTTTGCCAACAAAGGTCCATATAGTCAAAGCTGTGGTTTATCCAACAGCCATGCACAGATATGAGAGTTGGACCAAAAAGAAGGCTAAGTGCCAAAGAATGGATGCTTTCAAATTATGGTGCTAAAGAAAACTCTTGAGAGTTGCTTGGACAGATGGAGATCAAACCAGTCAATCCTAAAGAAAACTGACCCTGAATATTCATTGGAAGGACAGATGCTGAAGCCCCAATACTTTGGCAACTCATCAGAAAAGACCCTGATGCTGGGAAAGACTGAGGGCATGAGGAGAAGGGGGTGACAGAGTTTGTATGGCATCATTGACTCAATGGACATAAATTTGAGCAATCACCGGGAGATAGTGAAGGGCAGGGGAAACTGATGTGCTGTAGTCCAGTTACAGAGTTGGACATGACAGTGACCAAACAACAATAACATTGAGAAAAAATACAGAGGTAGAAAGAGCCAATGAATTTTTCTTTTGTTTCTTAAGCTCATTGAAGTTGAGATTCTTGTAACCTGCAACTGAAAGTGATCTGATGAGCACACTAAGGAATAGCAATTTGTTAATTCTATGATACTTATGCCAGGTGTGGAATTTTTTTGTCTAGCAACTCTTTTTGGAGGTGATTCACTTTGGTGATGCTGATTGCAGCTAAAAAGTAAATCCTTTATTTGAATATGCACAAAACAAATGAAAAAGAGACCACTTGTAATTTCTTCTAAATTAAACTTTGTCATATTTTCTTATATATAGCTAGAAAATTGCCTAGGAAAATATATGTCTTCCAAATTCAGGGACTCATTTTAGGACTATATAAAGGTTTTTGAAGTAAAGTATAAAGTTAGAGGAGAAGGCAATGGCACCCCACTCCAGTACTCTTGCCTGGAAAACCCCATGGATGGAGGAGCCTGGTAGGCTGCAGTCCATGGGGTCGCTCAGTCAGTCAGACACGACTGAGCAACTTCACTTTCACTTTTCGCTTTCATGCATTGGAGAAGGAAATGGCAACCCACTCCAGTATTCTTACCTGGAGGATCCCAGAGACGGGGGAGCCTGCTGGGCTGCCGTCTATGGGGTCACACAGAGTTGGACACGACTGAAGCGACTTAGCATAAAGTTAGAACTCCATAGCCTTTGACCTCTGTATATACACCACATATAACAATTCACAGAAAATGATATTTATAAAAGAATTGGCATCTTGATTATTGAAAAGTGAGTTACTACTACTTAAAAATTGTTTTCATAATAATATTTCCACTTGAAATATATATTTTATATATATTCAAAAATATATTTACACTTTACATATAAATAATATTTTTTTTTACAAAAGGAAATTATTTTTTCTTGTCTAGTTATCCATTCCTAGCTGGCCAGAAAACAGGATGCATTGAAGAGGATTGGTTACTGTCCTGGATTTCAGTCTATCAGGAAATGATTTTGTGAGCAGCTACTATGTGTAGAACATGTTGAATTATAAAGGGGTTTATAAAAATAGGAGCCTATAGCGAGCTGCACTGACTGCTGCTGACAATAATATTTGGAAGTTACTCTGAAACACCCTGGCCTTGTACACAACCAGTATTAAGAGTTCTCACATTCTATACTTTCAGTTTAGTCAGTTCAGTCGCTCAGTTGTGTTTTACTCTTTGTGACCCCATGGACTGCAGCACGCCAGGCCTCCCTGTCCATCACCAACTCCTTGAACCTACTCAAACTCATGTCCATTGAGTCAGTGATGCCATCCAACCATCTCATCCTCTGTCATCCCCTTCTTCTCCTGCCTTTAATCTTTCCCAACATCAGGGTCTTCAAATGAGTCAGTTCTTCCCAACAGGTGGCCAAAGTATTAGAGTTTCAACTTCAGCATCAGTCCTTCCAATTAATATTTGTACTTATTTCCTTTAGGATGGACTGATAACAACTATGCAGCAGTTATGTTTTAAAACAAATTTTCATGTGTGTGACCTTACTTAATCCTTTTAACAACACTTTGAAAAGATTATTATTTACAACTTATAGATAACAAAACTAAGATTCATGGATTTTTAAAAAAAAACTATTTATTTTAATTGGAGTCAAATTACTTTACAATATTATAGTGGTTTTTGCCATACATTGACATGAATCAGCCATGAGTGTACATGTGTTCCCCATCCTGAACCCCCCTCCTACCTCCCTCCCCATCCCATCCCTCAGGGTCCTCCCAGTGCACCAGCCCTGAGCACCCTGCCTCATGTATCGAACCTGGACTGGCGATCTAATTCACATATGATAATATATAAGATTCATGGATTTTTATAACTTTTTGAGAGTCACTCAGTTAGCAAATGGTGGAGCTATGATTGAAACACATGATTTATGCCTCAAAATCCTGTTTTTTTTCAATATTGCCTTTCTAAACAGAGCAACTAGGTATCTAGTTTCAATGTGAAGGGATTAATTTTATTTATATTACTTTAAAATATTATAACAATCCCTCTATTATTAAAATAAATTATATGTCTTTTTAAAAAAACCTCTGACTTTTGCATTTTACTACTTCATGGTTTACTTCCCTCCCCCAACCTGGGCAAGACATAACCGAGATAGGAGAGGGATGTGGAGATTTGCTTCATACTCTGTTTGCATTGTCCTTGGCAGACAGTTAGGCAAATGAGAGACAACCACAAATTCCCCCATTTGACCACTTGTCCAAAGGTGAGGCGAAAAGGTTTAGTGGGAAAAGTTTGAGATTTTATCCCTAGACAAATACTCGAGATTATCTGTGGAATTAAATTATCCATGTGTACACAGTCTAGTGAATTAACTCTATCTGGAATGGTGGATTATAGCAGGAATTGAAACTAAGCCCTTAAGGCTCTCCTTTTACTTTGTTCTCTGTATTTTTTTACAATGAGCCTTTAGATGGTTTTGGTTATTTCGAAGGCTGTTTTTCAACATGTTCCTATTTGGTGTGTATTTGTGCACTGCTCTAGCTGGTTTGAACAATTTTTTAAAAGGTATTCCCCTGGTAGCTCTAGAAGCAGACAAGTATTACTTGAAGGGGAAAAAGATTTCTATTAGGTTTGAGAGTCACAAGTGAACAGAAGAAATTTGAGAAGTATGAAATACTCCATGGACTGCAAATCCAAAACCAAACATGACTAACAAGGTTTTGACAAAATAAAAATACCACTGTTTTTTATATCTTTCTGTAAGCTGTATGTTTTAGTGAATTGTTCTTTTTGATATATGTGTATAATTATACATTTTATATTATATATATGTAATTTTTACAATTTTCTAAATGACCCCAGATCTAGATAAGAATCACAAAAATCAAGCCAAATAAAAATAGTTATGATATTGTTCTCATCCCATTTTGAAAGCCTAGGAAATTATCTTAATGATGGAAGGAACATATAAAAGCAGTAAAGCCTTCTTAGCCTATTACTTAAGTCACCTTCTTTAGCTTTTTATTTGCTATAATCATTTGTTGGCATGTTACTAACAAATTCAATAAATCCAGCTTCTCAGCATGATTTTGAATTTGGCAATATAGTCTCAAAAAGAGGGGTTGTGAATGAGGGATCCAATAGGAGAATTACTTTCTTCCCCTTGTTCCTGAAATTCTTGCCCAGGAGAAATGGCACACGTGAGTGGAAGCATGGTCAAGCAATTATCTAGAAAATTTTACACATTTTAAATGTCACATGAACTAAAAATAAATTGTCCTCACTTTTATTTAGACTACATCTTAGACAGTTATGCACTGTGAAGGATTTCCAACAACCATGCTAGGCTTGTTTTGTGGTTTGAGTTAATTAAATGATCTGCTGAGATATTTCACGTACCTGTTTTTATTTCCGCAAAAAGAATATAAGCAAGCAGGATCCTATGGGGCCTTCCTGTGATAGACCCCACACCAGGTCTTCTACCTTCCTTTGGTTTGTAGAAAAACTTTAGCCTCCTAGGCCTTCCCCAAATTTCAAAAAATAAATGTAATCAGAGAAGTGGGAAAATGCAGAAACCAAGGAAAACAAGCAAGCAAGACAAAATCATAATAGTTTAGCCTGTAAACAAAGTCAAGGACCTTTAGTTCCTCCTCAAGGACTACAGATAATATTCTGAGCCATATCCTTTGAGCTGTTCTGCAGATACCGAAACCCTTACCAGTGTAAAAAGTTGACTGAACGTGAACCACAAGCATGTAGAACTCAGACAGGTTATAACCAGAAGGTTGATAATGTCACTTTCCCTCCTGATTACTCACCACCAACCAATCAGAAGAATGTCCATGAGCTGACCACACAGCTGCAACACTTTCCCTTACCTGATATTTAAAAACATTGTCCTAAAAGCTTCAGGGAAGTTTGAGCCTTTTGAATGCTAGTTGCTCGGCCTCCTTGCTTAGAGTCTGGCAATAAACACTGTACTTTCCTTCACCACAACCTGATGTCAATAGATTGGCTTTACTGCCTGTGGGCAGGGAGATTTCAACTTCAGGTAGCACTTTCTGGCTTCCCATATGAGCAGTGTAGAATTCTGCTTATGGATTCTGTCTTATGTCTATCTCTTATCAGCACTTTAGGTCTATTGAAGTGACCAGGAACCGAGGCATACAGCTCTATACACTCATTCTGAAATCAGCATCTAAAATTCATATGTGAGTCAGTGACTAAGAGTAATTGGCAGCAGAGTGTGACCAAGCATTAAATAAAGGAATACCTTATCAGAACTTTATCTAGTAATAACCAGTTTTGGTGCTTTTAGTTTCTGCAGGGTGGAATTCTCCTAGGTGGCTTAGTGGTAAAGAATCCGCCTGCTGACGCAGGAGACACAAGTTCAATCCCTGCGCTGGGAAGATCCCCTGGAGAAGGAAATGGCAATCCACTCCAGTATTCTTGTCTGGGAAATCCCATGGACAGAGGGGCCTGGCAGGATATAGTCTAAAGGGTTGCAAAGAGTCGGAGACGACTGGGCAACTACTTTTTGCAGTTTCAAGAGTCATTTCAGGGGTTAAATATTTTTCAGGGAATGCTCAGTGCTGATTGATTACTCCATGAAAACTCATATATAAGGACAGTATTATCAATAACCTCAGATAGGCAGGTGACACCACCCTTATGGCAGAAAATGAAGAAGAACTGAAGAGCCTCATGATGAAAGTGAAAGAGGACAGTGAAAAAGTTGGCTTAAAGCTCAACATTCAGAAAACTAAGATCATTGCATCCGGTCCCATCACTTCATGCAAATAGATGGGGAAACAGTGGAAAAAGTGGCTGACTTTATTTTCTCCAAAATCACTGCAGGTGGTGATTGCAGCCATGACATTAAAAGACGCTTACTCCTTGGAAGGAAAGTTATGACCAACCTAGACAGCATATTAAAAAGTAGAGACATTACTTTGCCAACAAAGGTCCATCTAGTCAAGGCTATGGTTTTTCCAGTGGTCATGTATGGATGTGAGAGTTGGATTATAAAGAGAGCTGAGCACCGAAGAATTGATGCTTTTGAACTGTGGTGCTGGAGAAGACTCTTGAGAGTCCCTTGGACTGCAAGGAGATCCAACCAGTCCATCCTAAAGGAGATCAGTTCTGACTGTTCATTGGAAGGACTGATGTTGAAGCTGAAACTCCAATACTCTGGCCACCTGATGCAAAGAGCTGACTCATTGGAAAAGACCCTGATGCTGGGAAAGATTGAGGGCAGGAGGAGAAGGGGACGACAGAGGATGAGATGGTTGGATGGCATCATTGACTCGATGGACATAGGTCTGGGTAAACTCCGGGAGTTGGTGATGGACAGGGAGGCCTGGTGTGCTGCGGTTCATGGGGTCTCAGGGAGTTGGATACGACTGAACGACTGAACTGAACGACACTAAGAACTTTGACGTCTATCACAGAAACTTATTTTTAATCACTTTCTTTTCTGTGCAAGAGTTAGGATCCAAATAAATAAATAAATAAAAATTTTGAAAGGGATTCTGTTAGGAATGATTTCAGTGTGATAAGTCTCCCAGAGGAGATTTTATTTCTTGAAAATAAAGAACCCTGAGGATGTGGACTAAATTACCCAAACTGTTAAGACATCGTTGACAGTGCTAAAGAGTGTTTTGAAAGCTATACCTGAAGACTTTGGCCATTCTTGAAGGCTGCACTCATCCATATAGAAGAGCCAGTATAATTGGTGACTTCCCCAGCCCAGTTACATGTTGTAAAGGGAATGGTGGTAATGATCTCCCTCTCACATTTCATTAAGTTTTAATATGTATTGTATTATATTCTTTCCAATTTGCTTGTAGTGGTTTTGTGAATTTCACATTTACCTTTATATATTATATCTCTGTAAGTATGTGAGCACTCAAGAAAATATTTGAGAAACATAATCATTAGTATTGCTTTAAAACTGTAAAACAGAGTTAATATAAGCAAATGTTAAAATATGGTACAACAAAATTGTTCCATATATGCTATCTGGAATATTCTAGGAGGAGAACCATTGGATTCCAAATTAGTTAGCAGGTTTTTCCCCTTGCACAAGAATAATATAACTAAATATTAATTTTTATTGCTATTTCCCATATAAAATATTTATACTATGTATATTTTCATGTTCATATATTTCTTTTAAAATTAATTTAATAAAATATTTGCTTTTTTTGTTTATTTGTTTGTTTCCCTGTAAAACTCCTGATTGTCTCTTAGAAAATGATGCCATGGGTAGGGGTCATTTCACCAGAGGGGAAGAACATAAAAATAATTGTTGAAAAAAAAATGATGCATTTTGCACACAATTTTAATTCCATCCTCACCAGAAATTGGTAGTTAGCAGAAAAAGAAAAGCTAAAGAAACAATGAACACAGTTTAATATTGCAGATAGGAAAGTAAAGATGTGAAAAAACTTTCCAGTTTATTTATTTTGTTTTCAGTAGGCACTATTAACAGAAACTATCATTCGTGGTCCTAGGATGTAAATATTATTCCACTATCTATGCTTGGTGATAGAAAATTGTGATTCCACAAGAAAAAGAGCAGCTATTCAACTCTTTGATGACAAACCTTGTTTAATTTAGAGGGAGTATGGATTCCTGGTTTTTCAGAATGTCACCTTAATAATTGTTTCATTTGATATATAATATGAAATCTCAGTAGGACACTAGATAGCAAATTCCTTGAGAATAGGGATTATATTTAACATATCAATCAGTGCTTATCAATGGCCTCGAATTTAGCAAGCGTTTAACAAATCTTTGTTAATATTTAAGCGCTACTGGGGGGTGGGCAGACCTCTGGGTGAAGTCAGTGTTTCATCTCTCATGTCTGCACTAGCTAGCTGCCTGATTTCTAGGGTGCACTTTTGTCATCTATAAAATGAGGGGATGAGAATAGATGGTCTCTAAAGTCCCTTCTACCTCTAACATGTTATTCTACATAATACAATGCTGTATCAGACTACCACCCGGCACTGTGCACAGAAACATTGTATGAATTCAGGCAGTGTAAATCACAATGTACTCTTTCTGACATGACATTCTCTTCTGGTTCTTCTCATCTCTACTCCCACTCCAGCCAATCTTTTCATTGAAATCTCCAGTCTCAGCTCCAGTTCTCCATGCTTTTTGTTGTACCCGGCTCAGAAGTCATGGAATACTATTTCAACTCCCATCATTCTGCCAAATTAACCCAACACCAGAGAGGATCTACACAGCCTGGCACTTTTGGCTTGGGCACTGAAGAGCTAAGAGCCGTTGAAGAGGAATTGCCTTGTCGTGTGTAATACTGCTGCTGCAAGTGCAAAGACCTTCAGACAGGCCATGATATGGGAGATCTTTTTACCTGCTGTTCTTTGTCGCACACAGAGGCAATGTCAAACTGCTCTCCCACTTGGCCGTTTCCCCCTCTGTAACAGGTGAACTAGCCTCCTCATTGACAGATAAAGCCAACATGGACTTGCTCATTTTCCCATCAATAAATCTATCCATGTTTGTTTTCCTATATCCCAGAGAAAACGCATTTCACTTCCTATGCACTAGATTTTCCTATTTGAAACCTATTGGGAAATCCAGTAGAGACTGCCCTTTAAATAACTCCTAAACTATCTACCCAGCCTCCCTCCAGACTTACTCACTGATAGTTTGGACTGCTACTTTTCTCCCCACTGACCATTGCTATGGCTTAACTTTCCTTTATGCTACCCATGTTCTTAAAGCAGTTTCCACGTTGCTGCACAGTCATGCTGTTGGTTCTAAAATTGTGATTCCTTAGCTTAAAATTATTAGCCCTTATTGTGTGCAGAATTAATTCTTCAATAGTGCAGACAGCAACCTCAAGGGTATGACTTCCCTTATGTTTCCAACTAGTTCATCCGTATAAAGATCTGGTATTGTATACTCCAGTACTCCAGAAGGAAAAAAACCATATGCTGCTTTACTTTAGGCTGCTTCTCCCAAGATCATTTTCATGAAACCTTACTTGTTCTTCTTTCTAGATTTATCATAAAAGCACATCTTAGAACAGCCTGCCTCCCTATCTCCGAAGAATCATATGCTTCAGAATGTAGTCATTCTCAGGGCAGGAGTCTGGTCTCTTTCATCTGTATCTGCCAGACACCAAGACACCACTTGGTGTCCTTGATCCCTGCGCTCGTTAAATTCTTGTGGATTGAATGAATGAAAGAGGAATGAATACTATTTACCATATACAAATTTAAGGACCTTTTCAATTCAGCATCAGTAGCTAATTAGCACGTCATAGGAGAGAGAATGTTGTATCAGTTATCACAGGTTCAGAATCATATTTCTGTCCTCAACTAGGCATCTGACATCAGTTTCCTCATATGTAAAGTGAGGAAGATTATGATTCATGTCCTAGCTGGTCAACTGGGAAAAATGTAAGTGAAAGCACTTTACAAATGTCAGTTATTATATATGACTAGGAGCTCATTTCATTCTCTTTTGTCTTAATCATTTTGCATGCTCACTGACTGACACAGCAATTAGTTTTTGACACCCAACATTTTATTCTCTTTATTTCATGGAATTTGATCAGTGTTTTCTAAACATTTTTACTTCAGAAGTGGGTTTCTGAGGTAGACTTCAGAATATATATAACTCTTATTCTATGTTTCTCTTTTCCGCATACACATTACACAAGTACAACTCTTCTTTTATCCTCTCCCCATACACACTCAGGAGAGAAGGATTGTTTGAGGTAATTTGCAATGCCATACAATTTATTCATGTTGTAGGTAACTTATAGCTTGTATGCACATGCTTATTGACAATACAATCCTTTTAAAATAACCAACTCTGCTTCTTTAGACAGTGGAAGAGTATGCAATCTAAATATATTAATCAACTATGAGAATTTGAGACCCCAAATATAAATGTACATGCTTTCATTTTCATCAGCATGTGTATTTAATGTCTTGTAAGCACAAAGAGACATTTTCAATCTTGTGAAATTTAAAATCTAGTTAGGAAGGCAAACTTGCAGATATGTAAATACTGTAACCCAAATATCACAGACTTGCCCTTTTATACAGCACATATAAAGTTCAGATTTTTGTGATTCAATCTCCAATTGCTTGGCTTCAGAATCTCTAGTTTTAAAAATAGGTTTATCTTTCCTAAATAATTTTGAAAATGTTTAGAAATGCTCATGTATGTCCACGAATTCCCCTGTTGGCTCTCACCTTGGCTACTGATGGGTTTGCAGTTTTGGCCAAACTGTCAGCCACCCTAATGCTGGACTTCAGCTCTTATGAATTTTTTGTCTTGACTGTTTCCATCTGTGATATTCAAAGGCAGGGAGACTGAAAAGACTTTACTCTTACCCTTATTTGTGCTTGACAATTAAGAGGAAGAAAGAGAAGGGCGTGTCACTCAACCATGAGGGAGTGATCAGCAGACAACTTCCAGCTCTCAGATCCTTTAGGGTTTCTGCTTCAGGCCCAAAGAAACTCTTCACCCAATATTGTATCCTTCCCAGGGCAGCCTCTGATAGAAGTTTTCACCTAGGAGCTCCATACTGGGTTGACCAAGGCTTTGCACCACAATTAAGTTGCTCCCACCACCCAATTCCTTCTTCTGTCCCTCTTCCTTTCTTTAGTATGGGTGTTGATCTCTAACAAACATCCTGCACACAAAACTCTGTTTCAAATCTGTTTCCAGAGGACCCCAACTTCGACAGGGATTCTGCCCAAAGGTGACTGGTATCTGCTCCTCCAACACCATGCTCCATCACCGAGTCCATTGCCAACATCAACTACAGTGAATCTTTCTCTAGTCCCCCAAGAAACAAAGCTTGTGTGGGACACCTTGGTTCCACAAAGAAACTCTCCTCTCACATGCTTGGGAGAACAATCTTTTCAATGTTCTTAGCTGTAGAAAGCAAAAGTGGGCAAAAGCAGTTTACTGCAAGGAATTCCTGCTTTCTACCTTGCAACTTCTTTTCAATAAAACCCAAGTCTAACAGCTTGGAAAGATTTTGTTTTAGCAGAAAGGGAAATGTGGTGAGAACAAAACATGCACTGGTTTCTTAATACAGTATCCCAGTGTTTTAAACAGGGGATATCAGGGTCATAGCCATGCTTTAGAAAGAGATTTATGCTAACGGAGTAAGTAGATTAGGTGTTGGATGGGTTGAAAGTGAATGGAGACAAAGAGATTAGTCTAGGTGAGAGGTGAGTGAAGCGAAGACTATGGAAGAAGCTGTGAAGAGAGAGAGTAGGAGGCTGAATGTGAATGATATTTTAGAGTTAGATGTGTCTGATTTTAGAACTAGGGGTGGAAGGAGTCAAAGAAGACTAAAGATTCCATTTGGAACTAATGAAAAGATGATGATGCCATAAGCAGAAATAGAAGCACAGTAAACAGGGCTGTGTTTGGGGTAAAGGAATGAATTTAGCAGGGGAAGGGCACGGTTTACTTGGCTGTGAGGAAACATGGATGTATAGAGGCTGAATGAAGGATCACAATTACTCGAGACGTACAGCCGAATCATCCAGAATTACTTTCTTTAAATCTTTCTTAATGTGGCAGTGGGGTAACACGGGGAGGGAGGGCATTTGTGGGTAGAAAATCCTCACAGTTGGTACATGAAATCTGTTGATCTACTGTTTCTGTGACTGTAACCTGGATTTAGGCAGGATTCAAGAGGTGCCTTGAGTTATGTGGAAAAAGGAATGATTAGTGCATTTGAAAGCAAGACAAATAGGTTTGGGGTAGAAGATTGAGAACTGAAATACATGACTTCTTAAAAGTAAAAACAGTGACAATAAAACAAGAATACCCTCCTTCCCACCGCTACACACACAGAACGAATCTCCAAATAAATGGTAGAAACTCACTATTTTCTAACTCATTCCCTTTTTTCAAGAGAAGAGAGAACTAGTGAATATTCTATTTCATCATCATTTGGGATCAGATTAAGCTAGAGGAATGGGGTTCTGCAATCCTTTGGCATCATTACATGTACAAAAGGAGAACGCTTTGACCCCAAATGAAAAATTCCTTTCCTGTCATTTAAATATTAGCCATTAAATCTCTGTTTCCTGGAATCTGAAATAAAAACTCCAAATCTCTTGAAAATATCTATGAAAGACACAATTTTCATTCACAATATGTCTCTTAAGGCATAGCAGATGCTAATATAGTTCACACATTTTCCATCCGAAATGTCTGACATAGTACAATATTAATAATATAAAGATTATGTTAAATAAAATACTTCTGAAAACTTTTAGGGCTAATAATAATTATAGTCTTTAAAAAGATAGTATTTATTGAGCACTTATGATGTGTCAGTTGATATATTATACTTTTCTTGCCAATCTCCTACATCTAATCTTCGAGGGAGGTATAATCACTTTTCCTATTTGACAGAAAAAGAAAACAGAAGCCAAGAGATTTTAAAGTAAATTTCTCAAAGTTTCAGAGCTTATAAATGTAGAAGAGAAACTATAAAAATAGGGCTGTCTAATTTCAAAAATGTTTATCTTGACTGTACTCTATAGGATCTTCCCTCCACAACACCAAACTTTGAATTTGGACATTTGTAGATTAAAATGTGTATTTTGAAAGTTCTAAATAAATTGTGAAATAGAATCATTCATTGCTTGTCATGAATTGTTGCAATTCATGATTGTTGCTAATCAGTGTTAAGAGAAGGCAATATTTTTAAAAGTTTTATTTTTTTTAATACCAAAAACATTTAATATTGGGGTATAGTCAATTAACAGTGTTGTGATAGTTTCAGCTTAAGAGCAAAGGAACTCAGCCATACATACACATGCATCCATTCTCCCCCAAACTCCCCTCCTATCCAGGCTGGCATACAACATTGAGCAGAGTTCCATGAGCTATACAATAGGTTTTTGTTGTTTATCCATTTTAAATATAGCGGTGTGTACATGACCTAAGAGAAGGCAATATTTAAAAATGTTTATACTTAATAGTTCCAATATGCAGATACTTTTGATAGAATACTACTTTTTATAAAGTGTAGTGTGTAGTGTAGTGTTAGTTGCTTAGTCGTGTCCGACTCTTTGTGACTCCATGGACTGTAGCCCACCAGGCTCCTCTGTCCATTGGATTTCCCAGGCAAAAATACTGGATTGGGTAGCCATTCCCTTTTCCAGGGAATTTTCCCGACCCAGGGATCGAACCCAGGTCTCAAGTACTGCAGCCATTTGAGCCACCAGGGAAGCCCTTAAAAAGTGTAGTCAATTCTTTGTGTGGGATATCAAAATTTAATTTAGATAAAAAATGTGTCAATCACAAAGACAGGTACAAAATCATGAATACAATCACTAATGCTAAACAACCTTTTAAAAAGCTTTAGGGATTGATTTCCATGATTAAAGCTATTCTATTTCATTTTTACATAATTTTGAATAATTGGAAAACATCCTAAGTTAACTTTTGAAATGTATAATTCTCTAATTTAAGGGTTTCATTTTACAATACTTTCAAATTATTAATTAAAATCTTGAATACCTTTATTCCAAAGTAGAGATAACATACCTGTTAAACATTTCAACAGTTCCTCTGTGACACAGAAAACTGTGACACTTTTCTGGTTAGTTCTTATGCCAATATAATATAATAGCAGAGGCAGGCTACTTTGGAATTGGACACTGTATTAGTTACAGTAATGTTGGACTGTGATTTAAAAAAAAAAAAAGACTACAAAGGATTTGTCTCGAATATAGGGCAAGTTTGTTCCAGCTGAGCTGGCAATGTGAGTGAGTGTTGGGAAGTCCTTTACTGCATGCTGTTATTCAAGGAGCCACACTGATGAAGGCTCTGCCTCACCATGTGGTATTGATATCCAACTAGTCGAAGTGGGAAAAACCTACAGGATTTTAAATGGGAGTTTTAAAGAGGCAAGGAATTGAATTGTTCACATGACTTTCACTTATATCCTATTGGCTAAAATCCAGTTGCCTGGAGAATTCTTACTGCAAGGAAGCCTGGAAAATATAGTCTGTGTGGCCATGATAATAGGAAATGAATATTGAAATATTAATGACAATCTCTGCCATAGACAGAGATTTAAGTCCCAACACTGCCACTTGATTTCTGTAAATTTGACTTTTCTGAGTCTTGGTTTCCTCTTTTGTAAAAATGGTAGTAATACTAACATACTTTATATAATTGCTTTAAGGTTTAAAACTGATTTGTCTGTAGTGTACTTAGCTCTGTATTTGACAATAGGAACCACTTGGTAAATGATAACACTTGTCTTTTTGTGAGAAGAAGATATTCAAGGACATCATTTTGGGTATTATAATGGGAATTATCTGTACTGGGTAAGTACTGTTGAGGACCAGAAACTATTGAACAAAATCTAAATCAAGGGACAAATTGCAATGTGGATTTATATTATTATTATTGTTATTACTAACAATAGTGATTTTTTCATTGATTCCTAACTTGATAAAGATATTGACATGATTTATTCAATATTTACAATAATCTTATGATTCAAATGCTATTATTATACCTACTTTTTAGTTGAAGCAACAGAGGTTAAAAAAAGTAAGTAATCTACAAATCTACAACCAGAAAATTAGAAAAATAAGATCTGATTCAGATCCATCTTACTAGAGAACTCAGGTTCTTAAAGATGTCTGTACCAAAATCTAGGGTGAAGGAGATTCATCACATCTAAAAAGAAAAATGAATGGAACTTATCAAACAGCATTCAGAAGGACCATTGATGTTTCACAGCCAAGTCAAGAACACTGAAAAGTCAAATTCTAAAGAAGTTCAAAGTTCTGTCTCATAGGATGGAGCAGGGGAATATCATTAGCAATAACAACTTTGCCCACTTAAGTTTATTTGTCTACAGCAAAATGATGCATCTCAAAGTATAAGGATGGGTGGGAAAAGATATATCCAAACATTTGTAGGATCTTGCTTGAGAATCAGCTTATCACTCCAGGGTGTTAGGTTGCCACCTAGAGATACTGCCAGGTCATGGCTGAGGCCCATGTCATCCCTACCATGCCTGGAGCGAGGACCATTTCTGCGGCCGCAGAAGTCATGGAAAGAAGCTGCTGTTTGGCCAGCTTGGAAATACCCACAGCAGCAGGGAAGGTCCAGAGTAGGATGTGACTGGTGATGAGTGATTCCCTGCTGTGGTGTGTGCCGAGCAGGAGGTGAGGGATACAGTTTCAGGACTGCAGGGTTGTCCTGGGTTGGGGAGAGGTTACTTTTAGAGTTTAGATTACAAGAAGTACAGCCTCTGCTTGCATGGGAAAGTGAAAGTGAGAGCCACTCAGCTGAGTCAACTTTCTTGCTACTCTATCCATGGAATTCCTAAGGCAAGAATACTGGAGTGGGTAGCCATTCCCTTCCCCAGAGGATCTTCCCGACTCAGGGATTTGAAAGGAAGCCAAGGTAAGACCAATGTTCAGAGTGCCTTCTCTGATCCCCTCAGATGAATGTAATCCACCCTGCCTATACATCTCTAGACACTTTGGATGTAGTTAGTGTTCTCTCTATATATATAGATATAGACACAGGGTTCCCTGGTGGCTCAGATGGTAAAGAATCTGTCTGCAATGCAGAAGAACCAGGTTTGATCCCTGAATCAGGAAGATCTCCCTCGAAAAGGGAATGACTACCCACTCAGTATTCTTGCCTGGAGAATTCCATGGACAGAGCACCCTGGTGGGCTACACATGACTGAATGGCTAACACTTTCAAAGATGATATATAGACAGATATATAGAATGGACATTTTAAAGTCAAAAAACTGCAATCATTTGCAGTTCTCTGTGAAGGTGACTCAAACAGAGGAGGAGAATCAGATTTCCAGAGACGTTTTGATATCGGATGAAGCTGGAGGTTGCTTGGGGAATGGAGGTAGAATAAAAATGACAAGAGAAAATATTGATAAAGCAACTTCTAGGGGCTGATAAGTGGTGTATTTTGGATGAAAATATCCAAGGACTGCACATAATCTTGTAACGTATTTTAAAATTGGTAATAATGTTTTCCATTTTTAGCTCCCAAACAGAAACAACTGGCATCATCTGCTCCTGTTAGTAAGAATTCATGGTTCATTTTTACTAAATAAAAACTTTCTGTTCTATGTTTGAGCCCGAGCCTTTCTTGAATTCCACACACCACACAGACACAAAGTGTCTATGGATCTTAAAGATGCCAAAGCCATTGGCCTTCTTTCCATTTACAATTTAGAATTAAATAATGCACTTTAACAACAACACTGAAACAAATGCCACCAGGAAAGGGAGTTTGCCATTTGACGTGCAATAGAAGCTCTGAAGCTAATGGGACCCTGCTGTAAGTCTTCTGAGCTCTAGGAGAGGCAGACATCCCTGTGGAAAGTGGCAATTACCTTCAATCTCCCTGATCTGAAGTAATCCTTGCTACACGCGTCCCTCATTGTGAGTGATGAGGCCCACTGTTTGCTGAGTCTAAAACCAAATGATCTTTCACAAGCAAAATTTAAACTTGAAATAGGATTCTCTGGCTCCTGATCCTGAGTCTATTTTTTTTTTTCTCAATGCACTTTATCCATCCCCAAATCAGGCTCAGGCTGGCTACAGATGGTGCTGGTGTGTAATGAGAAGGGCTCTGAAGCTGCTGCAGCTCCCAAGGGAGGGTTCGGTAATGGAACTAACTATGTATTGTCCACCTTATAGACTAGATTTGATTTTGGACTATTGGCCCAACTGTGTGTGTTTATTTCTCGGCACTGAATAGTTTCCATTAGCTCCAGGCTGATTGAACATAGACTATGGAGTGAGAAGGAACAGAACATTTTTCCCCTCTGAATGCTGATGTAATCCCTTTTCTTTTCTGACAACTGAGTAATGTTTGCCATTGGAAACTGTGTTAGAAATGAGCTGATATTTGCAGTCATTAGTGAAAAAGAATTGTTTTGATCCCAGGGAACAAAGTGAGCATTCTTTTTTGGATGACATTGTTTCAGAAGTTTGTGCCTAAAACTTGTACATTCAAGACACTGAAAGAGAAACTGCTAACATTCTAAAGCTGAAAATTACCTTGTTTCAGTAAATCGAAAAATTAATATTTAAGACCTCATAAATTTTGCTCACAGAGCATAGCCAAATATTATTATCATAACGAAAACAAAAACCTTAACTCAGCAAATTAGTCACCAAAGACCACATGTAAATTGACATTTTAGTTTCTTAACTAATGGAATCATTTGTCATTTTAGTGAAGCAGTTCATTGTAAAAATAAATTAAGAATAAGTAAATTGTAGTCATAGCAATCATGATGAAATTATTAGTAATTACATTTACTGGCATGAAAGTTTTTTGCATGCTTCTCATCAGCAGATGCTATTCAAAATAACTTTGGAAATAAACATCGATGTTATATCAAGGTTTATTTTTAATTAAAAAAAGCATAGTGGAAATAAGAAAGTTGCTAATTAACATCACAGAAAATACTGTCTTTCTCTTTCAAATGCACACAAACTCAACTATGCAATTCTAATATAAAATGAAGAAAATGAGAAATGTCTCTACTACCTTACCTAGTAAAAAGAAAATTAGAAAGCAGAGACCAGCTCATGCAGCTTCTAAATAAATGAAAAGGAAATTACATTTCTCTGGGTAAATATTTACTTCCTAAAGCGTGCCAATGGAAGCTACTATTTTAGAAATGGGACATGGTAGTAACTAACTTGTACTTAGTTGATTTAATTGGAAATGTGCTGTTTTAAGTCTTGTGTTTTAATTGTAGAATAAATAATTTCCGATCTGATGTTCTAATTGCACTTGGGATGTGTTATCCTGTTTACACATATATTGATCTGTCAGATGGCCTCATATGTATCTAGGTGGACCATATTAGAAAGAATTAGCCTGTTTTTACCTATGATACCCATGAATAGAACATTTTTATTTCTAAATTTTTGAAAACAATTTTTATGCCTAAACTTCCATGTATGCAGATAACATCATGCTTCTAATTTTAAACTTCAATTAGTAAAATTTCAGGTAGAAACATGTAATGTAAATGTATTTTGAAAATTTTTTAAAATTCAATTTAAATGTTAGCATACAGAAAAAAAAATGACATTGACTAAAAATTACTTTTCTTTCTACTTTATATAAGATTTACAAAGAAACATTTCCCCAAATGACTTTTATGGCTATTTTTATTTCTAGCTCATGTTTGGTGCTGATAAATTGGTATAGTGAGACAACTTTTGTTTCAAATTTGCTTATGCATCTAACTATGTAACATGTGTGTATGTATGTATGAAGTAACAAAATGGCAACTGTTCCTAGTTTTCATACACAAATGAAACATTTATGATGCTTTCAAACTAGATTAAGTTGTGATAACCAATGCTGATCTTGTTATGATATATTTTTCTTAAAAAATAATGTTGGACCTATCAAACTGATCATCTGGGATACTATCTGGAATTGAAATGATCTTGTCTAAGAGTTATAGTCAATGAATTTAGAAATAAGTAGTGCTATTACCAGATGGTGGAAATTGCTCATTCAAGTCTAATGGATTCAACACCTAAAATGAGGCTGGAGAATGAAGAAGCGGAAGGAAAAGGGAAAAGAGAGGGGAGGAGGAGGGAACAGGGCAGAGGGTGTGAGATCGGGGAAGGGGCAGAGGGTGGGAATTTAAAAATCTCATAATGGGTTTCAGATAGGCTGCTTAAGAGCAAACATGCTTCTTGGGTATTTCTATCACTTACAGTTACAGCTGCTTCTTCATTTACGTTTGTAAGACTCACTAGAAGACTGCCGCATTCTGAAGGAATTTTAATCCCTTCTTAAAGTTTGAAGAGTTGGGTAATAGCTTTGGGGTAATGTTCAGCTGCTTGAAATTCATACAGTTTTCTTATTAGTTGGAAGAAAAATCTCTCTTTCTTATACACTTATTCCTATATAGGAACAGGGAAGTAGGTAGTGAGGAAGCAACTTATTTAATATATTTAGCTTGTAAATAACTTCATATATTTCCATGTTTTCTTTTTGAAGTCAGTCACCTAAGGGGAACAATTTTAAGAAATGTAAACATCATAGACTATTTACTCTCTCTAGAAATCTTAATATTTCTAGGTCGAAAAGAATATTGAAATGTCAAGTGATAACACTTTGCCATAATTTTATGGCGGAATGCAAAAAATGAAAATACTTGGGTGCTTGGTGGCTATCTCTTTCTAATAAACTTTATAAACAAGGTGGATTTCAATACATTTTGAGCACAACATTTTAGAACTCAGCCCTTGGACAAGTTGATTTACTCTTTTATGAGTTGAATGAAGAATTTGTATTTAAAAGCATCTCTGATTACATCTTGATTCCGCCGGTGAGAATTGTGTGTGTGTGTGTGGGCGCGCACTCATGGGCGTGCATGTGCACATGTGCTCAGGAGACCACTTTGGGGACCTCATGCAGTAAGTTACAATGATGGAGCATGACAGTCAGAATAGCACACACTATTAGCTGGACCTCAACTCTATTACAGTGCTATGTTTGGTGACATAGAATCAAGAGACTCAAGGATACAAGGTCAAAGGTAGCAAAACATTACATTAATCTGTTCTCTTCACGAGATATCAGTATATCTCCATGTAAAATACAGTGTTTGCTGTTTAATTATGAGAAACAAATGCCAAAGTATATTATACAACAAAAGAAATAAGAAAACAGTTGTCTTTTAACTAAAGATTTGTAGATCATTTCCCCCTAGCTCTTACTGTTTCTCTTATTTTATGATCTCTGCAGTTATTACTGGGATTGCTCAGGATACTGCTATAAATTGACTTCAAGGCGTAGTATTCATTTATCCTTTCCTAATTACCAACATGAAAATGACAATGAAAAATCAATCCAAAATAAACAAAGTTAGCAAATCACTTGTCAATACAAATGCACACTTTATATGTTAGTCGCAAATGAATTAGTTATATAGTGTTCAAAAGCAATTTAAAATGTGTAGGATACAGAACATTTACAGTTATTTTTATAATCAGCAAACATTGAGAAAACTAAATAATTTAATTGCCTTAATATCACTTCAAAGTAAATAATCAGATTTCAAGGGAATAGCTTTTGAGTTGTCACACTAACTTCACATTATCAAAGCAAAAAAAAAAAGGAAATTGGTAACATAACTATCATATTTTGCTACAGCCCTTAGCAGAGATCCTTTTATAAATGTGCCATAGATGAATATTCCTAATAATAGTATCTGCTAGGTAATAATTTCAAATAGCATTTGGGATACGCATAAATGAAATAAAGCTACTAGACTTATAAGGCATGTTTAATTGTTACCCAATTTTCTAAATCATACGATTTTTATCCAAATCACTAAACCTTATTTTAATATTTTAAATTCTAAGTCATTATGAAATCTAACCTCTTATCTTGCCTAAGGAGACTAAGGAAAGGTGTAATACATATTCATATACTAGTATAATAATGAATGAGTTTCATTTTAAAACATGCTCCTAGATCTGTGTACATTTCCTCCTGCTGCTGTAGTCTATATTCTCTAAATATATCCCATGGGTAGCTCTAGGAAAAGTAATTCAGAAAGTCTACCATTTTGAAAAGCAAGGGTGAATGTATCCTAAATAGTCTAGCTGGTACTATGCAGTTATTTCATCTGGTGCAAATAGGCTTGAGCCAAAGCAACCTGAAAAAATAAAATAAAATAAAAATAAAAGAAGAATCAAATCC